>NW_024067773.1:395000-651063 GCF_009389715.1 Phoenix dactylifera | reverse complement strand
CAGATAACCTGGTGACGCTTTGAACCATTCGGGATTCATGTTGACATGCCTGCTCACATGTGTTCAATCCCTGCACCTTATAGAACAGGAGATGGTCATGTGTTTTACCTATTCATGTGGTGCTGGAGTATTAAGTGGATCAAATTGATATATTCTGATATCAATGTAGATGAGCACATTAGGAGTGCAGTACCATCACAGGCAAACCAACAAAAATGATGAGTAAATTGCTGTACTTGTATGTCATGTATACTTTGCACCGCTAAGATTCAAAAAGAAACTAGTGACTTGTCAGGAATGCGTTATTCTAAGCCATTTTTTTCACATCGGTGTCAGACTTGTCATGTAGAATCTGTGTATAGAATATAGGACAGCCTAGTGCACAAGGCTCCCCTGAAATTCTATTGTGATCAAATGATAACAATTTAACTTGAACTCAAGCCACATGAATTACAAGAACTTCAAGAATGTTGGAACTCGAAGCAAATATGAAATGTCCCACCAAAGCAAATCAAATACATTTCTTTTTAAATGTGAAAATTAAATATATTTGAATATATAAAATGGATCTAATAATACAGAATCAGATCTTATTTTTTGCAAACATGAAAGAATAGGTGTATGGCTGAGTTCTGGTAATGCATTTTGAAATGGAGTTTTCACAGTTCTAACATTTTGTTAGTATTTCTGCCCCAGTTTCTGTTATCAGTATGGTATGCTCAAACTGTGCTGATAAGCTTCCATCTTCTGTTACTGCTGTCCAGTTATCAGCCCATATGACAGGGTTGGTGCTCCCTATTGTAAGCATTGGCTCTGCACAAGTTTAATGGAAAAAGTCTTACAATAAGGCATTACATAAATTTCTTAATTTGAAGTTGTCTCCCAAAATAGACTCAATCAACTATGAAATCTAAACTAAATCCCAATCTTCCACCTTTGAATTCATAAGATGCAATGAATCTCCTATATCAAGTACTAAAAGAACGAAAGTTACATGTAAATTTAAACAAGTTTGAGTTCTGTAACCCTTTTGAGTTACCTATGTCAACCACATTGAACTCAACTCATCATGTTTTAATCCAAGAAAAAACAGAAACAGATCTGAACTTACAGTGTTCAACATTTGACGAAAGAGAAAGTTTGATACAATGGCAAATTGACCTCTCAAAGATTTTTGGGTTGGAAAAGAAATTCCAAATATCACAAGACCTGGGATGTATCTCATTCAACTAAGAAGATAAATAATACAAGAATAAAGAGGAAAGAAGAATGATGAAATGCAGAGTGGACATGAAAAAGAAAAGGAGAAAAGGGCCAGATACTGTTTCTTCAGAATAGCTCAAATTAATGAGGATAAGAAAACCCCAAATTCTCTCATTAGGAACATCTTATGAAAGAGAAATGTTGGAAAAGGTGAAATCTGACACCATTCACTGAAAGTTGAGGCTTGTTCGGTCACATGCAAGTGGGCCTGGAGGTCATGTAACTAATCCACTTCCAAACATTTGGAATGTAAATGCGACAATTTTACTTACACCAATGTCTCTCACTCTTAGGAAACCACTTCTTTAAGGAAGTCCCAGAGTCAACTCTTGCAGGTTGAAAATGACCATGTTCACTTTATGATAACTATCTATGAGGATACTTGACGATGGCATATAGCTACCAATAGCTGGCCTTGTCTAACAATATCAACCAAAGTTGACCATGTCACCTATTTCAGTTCCAGACGCTAAATTCTATTCTACCAAACATCCATAATGAAACCACATATGCCGAGATTTCAATTCCACTTTTTCCCCACCTACATGCAAGCAAACTGATCCTTGGAGAAGCTCTCCTATCTTTTAACCAAAGTGGCCAATGGTTAACCACATCAAGAGTCTCCGTGTTAGATCAAAGAAACACCTTATTGTCTCCTCAGGTTCTGGAAATGTTTCCACTCACCAACAATGACTAGCTGTATAAATCCATTGATATGGCAGAGACAAAGCTCTAGCCAAGACATAAGTGTTTAGAGGATAATCGGATTCAAAGTCAAAAGATCAATTCACAAACATACTTAATCAACCATTCACTATGCTATCTTGAAACTCATGCAAGTCAATGTTATACCAGCTCAACCATTAAAGAACTTAACAAAACAAAGCTCTAGGTGCATAACATGAATCATATATGATGACATCAACTATAAACCCTAATCATAACCATCCACCCTTAATTTTAAATATTTGGGGATTAGATAACATTCATGCAGACATGGTTACTGCAAAATAACAAGTCAAACTTAGTTAACTTAATAAAAGTTGTGAAAAAAAACATAGCCTCAAGCTTATAAGACCTCTGATTGCCCCCTGCTAGAATATTGTCATGCTCCTGATACAAGGCTTAGAAGGAAAGGAAAACAAAATCATAAAATCTAGACCATTAAATTAAAACCGAACTACCTCTAGATGACTTAACATAGAAGAACAATAAAAAATCTTAGTCTGTTCTATAAATCATAATGTCCTATATGACATACGAATCATATCCAGCCTAAAAAAGCTTAAGCAAACAAGTCTCACCAACAAGAAACAGACATATGTCTTTTGGCACATTAATCTTTACTAGAATATATTATAGTGAAGATCTTTGTGCCTTTCAACATTTTGCCAAAATCCTCCCCAATGTACTCCAATTTGAATTATTCTTGAAGAGAGAAAGCTAATTAATAAAGCACCTTTTCATTCATCACCAAGAGAGGGTGGATTGCACTGCTAGTTAATGGAGGCCAACCCTGCTATTCTTGCTCTTCAAGCTGGCATGCACTAGCTATTTGCACAAACTAAGAAGTCGCCAAGAAGATGATCCAGTGAAAAGTACATAGCCCTTTTAGTCTTCAAATTGATCAGGTTGGCATCTAACCTTTCCTCTTATTAATTTCCCACCACCACTACAGGCCCTACTTTATCCTAGTTTGGTTAAACTAGAATGCTTCAACTTTTCATAGAAAAACGTATAGAAATTAAAAATGAGAATTATTCCAATCATGGAAACCCATGTCTTGAGTAACACATGAAAATTAAATTGGCTCACTAAAAAAATAATTAACAACATGTACAAGGCTACATATAAAACAAAACTGCCAGGAGGAACTACCTATTGTAAATGTTTGACCCAATAACATGCGCCCACGCTCCCTAATTTCCTACAAAGAAGATAATCATGTAAGCCCAAGAAGATGTCAACAGGATTTAACAGCTCAAAGTTAAATTTATATATATATATATATATATATATAATATATATATATATATATATATATAATTGCTAAAACTACTAGATAGATGAATCAGGTTTCTTGCAATAAACTGGATGTTTCAATATGTGATGCTAGCTAGAAAGTTTGTGCTGGCAAAGTGTCTTAATTATTCAATGCAATAAGAAAATACTACAAAATGTATACACCAAAGTTTTTATTGTCTTATCTATGGTACGCCATAACATACTGAACCATACCAGTCCGGTATTGGTATACGGTAGGGGGCGTACTGACACTCGGTACGCAGAACCGCCCCTATACTAGACATACCAATACAGTGACAGGGTGGCACCAGTACGGGGCTTGGTATCGAGATGGCGTACCTTGGTCTTACCACTTGCTTTAATTTCTGATGAAAATTCTAGAGGACTAAAAGCATTATAAATGAATAAGGAAAAAAATAAATGCCTACATCAACAACTAGATATGCAAATCAACTTTCTGACTTCTATGATAGAAATGGCATTTCTAGAAAATAACAAAATGCCAATATTAATTTATTACAGTAATTTACTTGAGTCCAGGACTTACTAAAATGAAGTATAACAGGGTCAGCATGAAATACTTTTCCCACACCATGGGCCAACAAATTGTCGAACTACACCAAACTGAAATTTATCTGCATGATCACTTGACAAAAATTGAACTATTAATAAAATTCTTGAGACCAGTTCTTACTTCAAATAGAAATATATAAGAATTTTTCTGAAAAAGTCATATATACAAAAGGGATGGCCAATGTCATGAGCATGCTAGGAGATGCGCAGGTGGCAAAGTACCAATCCAGACATGTGATGCAGCTACTCATCCAAAGTATTTATAGTAAAGACATTGTATTTCTAAAATAGATTACAGCGGGTTACATCAATCTTCAATTTCCTTTTCCTTCCACGGTAAATAGTATAATCAAGAATATCTTAAAACATATGTAGTTCATCCTTGATTTTAAGAAATCACTTCCATTGTGTGGCTTAAAATGAGAAATTTATTTCTCCATGAGTTTTCAAACTTAAATTTGCCCTGAACTGGCAATACCAACACCTCAGCTAGTCTAAATGGAGAAAAGTTGCCAGTAAACGTTGGCCTTAAAAACAAAACGAATTATGGTTTTGCTCCTGTACATTTCCATGTATGTCAGTGAATGGTCACTTAATCGTAAAGTTATTATATTGCAAAGCTGGGATTCAGGTACTGTTTGCTGAAAACTACTGTTTACTATCAACATGACAAGTGTAATCAGATCTTTGATGAAGTATATATTACTTAATTAACATTATACACCTGTCTGTGTGTTTGCATACATGCATGTACATAGGAAGGTATGCTCTAAACAAACAAAAGACACGTATAACATGCAATCATACATAAGTATGCACATATGTGCATTCATGCATGGGTTCATGCATATGTGCATACGTACATACAATCATTACAGTGCAATCATTTTTACAGATCATAATCATAATGAACAAGAACACATGTTAAGTTCAACAACTTTTGCCATGCTCAAGCCACAAATATAGAATAGCATAATTGTCATGAAGAAGACTTGGGATTTCTGAGTCCAAGCTATTAGGGAGATGGGCCACAAAGAATCCTAGAGAGCATAGAATATAAGTGACGATACATATCTGATACAATTATGGTAACAAAAGCAAAACTTTTTTTAAAAAAAGTTCACAATGTTAAAAGGATTTTCAAAATGAAAAGTTCAAATGGGAAGCATTGATAGGAAGCCACATCAAACAAGCATATCTCACTTCATATTCTTAAACAGCTAATGACATTTAATTGAAAATTCTCAAATGTTGATGTCAAATTCCAGCTTCTCATCTTAACTTTTTTGAGCAAGCAACTCATAAAACCACTTCATATGATGTTGATACCTCATTGAGTGCTCACCCAGAGGATCAGGTTTAGTAACTTATCATTAACAAGTACATAGTGATTGAATCTTCTCTGTAATTTTGATAGAGCTTTCAGTGAATTGCATTATCCAGTTTCAAAAAAAATGATAGGTCAAAAGCTTGAAAGATAAAAACCTGAGCATGTGTTCCAAAAAATACATGGTGATTGCTTTTACATGCTGAGGTTTCAAGCATCTCTACATTAAATAAATAAAATATCTTATGATAACTTACATGTTTATATAATACCATAAATACTCCATTTTTTAGTACAAAATATTTCTTTGACCATTTATAAATCTTTGTTCAGCATGTAAGTTAAATGAATGCTTACGTGGGAAGCAATGCTTAGATGTCCTTTACATGATTTGACTTGGCAAGGCTATCAAATTAATTGCCAGTCTGCTCTTTTCTGGCATCAAAACAAAAGAATCCATAATTAAGGATTAAAATATCATATAGAATTTCCATCCTTCATTTCGTGCTATGGATATTGACAATTGGCCTCACTAGCACAAAAAGCAACAGAGTCATTGGTGGATAAGCAAAACCTGCATGCTTTGAAAGCCACTAAACACATATCATGATGTAACATGCAGAAGTTTGCATTCCAATTAGCAGATATGCAACAAGCATACCTCAAAATGGTACTTTAGTTAATTTAAAAAAATCAGTTTTAGTTACCTTATAATGTTGTATAGAGTTGGTTTTGAAAAGTAAACATAGTTTCTAACTAATCTACAGAAATCTGGTATCATATGCCCTTTCAGATAATCTGGCTTTTTGCTATGAAACATATATATTGCAATAATTGCATGGAAACTAGCATCACACGACTGCATTAACAGATTGAGGACATATACAAACTTAAACTATATGGTACAAACTATACAGGGACATAACAAGCTCAACTTGCCAAAGCAGGATTTGAGTTTGAGTTCTGGTATAAGTACATATAGTTATGTTGCAATTCTGTATTCTTATTCCTCTTTTTATGTTCCATTTCTGTGGAAAAAGCTGAAGTTAAGGAAGAATTTGTTGGGTTTTACTTGATGACTATAGATCTTCTTTGTATTCTTCATTTCACAGTCATGCTGGGTTCTGCAGCCAATCTTTTCTTGGGCTTTCCTTTGGTTGGTTATGCCATGGGACAAGCACTCTAAAGGTGCAACTTAAGTCAGTCTGCAACCCATGGCTGTTGCACTCCTTGTCACTAGAATAGTTCTTTGAAACTCATGTTGTCCATCTACTTGATAGATCTCATAGACCATTTCATTAGTCTAGTATGGATGTGGGTTACTATGACTGCAGTATTATTCTCTGATTTTAATTTGTAAATTATACGTATATGGTCCTGCTGAGATGTACATTAACTTTTCTATAATACATTTTAGTAAAATGGTCATGCATCAATAGATATTCTAGAATCCTATTTCATTTTATGCTGACTTTTGATACAAAATAATTCCTCCAACCAAAAATTTGTGCATGAAATACTCAGTGATCTTTACTAAGCATTGAATAGAACTAGCTAGCTTTGTGAAAATGCTATGGACGTTCCACCTGAAAAGAAGCAAAAACAAATATAGAACCACATGAACTGGCAATAAGAGTACAATAGTTTGCAGTGACTTTGCACTGTTCTATCGTGTTTTGTTTGTGATTGACATGTCAAATACTATTTAGTCAGTGAACATAAATCATAAAATCTTAATACATAAGACAGAATCAAGCTAATAGTAGATAGCAATCGTGCTTGGTAAAGTGTAATATTGAAGTGCCACGTGACAATTTAGGATATATCAACTTATCCAAGTACATGCAACTGGCATCTCATAACTATTTATCTTTTATGCACAGAAAAAAGAAGGTTCTTTTGCTTTCATATAAAGCCCAGCCAATTTTCATTACATCATCACTTTTGGAAATTTCCCAGGATATGTATGTATATGTATATAGATATATGTATCTGTGTGTGTGTGTGTACACATATCTGTATATGTATGTATTTATGTATGTATGCATGTATGTATCTATGTATGTATGTATGTATGTATGTATGTATCTATCTATCTATCTATCTATCTATCTATCTATCGATGTATGCATGTATGTATGTATCTATCTATCTATCTATCTATCTATCTATCTATCTATCTATCTATCTATGTATGCATGTATGTATCTATCTATATATATATATATACATTTATGTATGTATCTATATATATGTGTGTGTGTGTGTGTGTGTGTGTGTGTGTGTGTACATACGTATGTACAGATGAATGTATGTATGTATATATCAAGTCACATCTAGAGTAACTCTTAGAGTTATAACTTTTTTGAACTAGACGGTGAGCATCTCACATCAGTGATCCAAGCCATTGGATGTGGTCTCCTACCTTTAGACTTCTTATACAACAAAAATCATGTACTTTGATGGAGCTTATGCACCAAGTGGTCAAAAATGGACAGTTTAAATCACAGAATTTTTTGGTATGTATTGATGCCTAGGCTAAGATTCTCCAAATCACATGATTTTTAGTGTGTAAGCAGTTTAGAGATAGTAAATAACATCCAAAGGCTTGGATCATCGATGTAGGACTCCTATCGTCCAATTCAAAAAAGGCGTAACTTGACCTGACCCATACATATATGTGTATGTACATATATTATAATTTTACATAGTTCAACTTTTGTACAACAATCTACCTAAGGGTTTTCAGATGTATAGATCCATGGGAGGTACTAAAGTATTCTTTCACTTTTAACCTTAAAGTATCGCATGTGTACAATGATATTCACAAAGCCTTCCTAAGATGTATAACCTTGTATTCAAAGATTTAAAATTAAAATTTTTTGTAGTAACATACTGTATTGTTTTGCCAATTTGATTAAACTCCACTCCAGGTGCACATATTGATATTGCCCTGTAAAGACATTCTCTTGTTACCTGAAGGACAAGCACAAAATATCCTTATTATTGTTTTAAATCAAGAATACAATATTTCAAGTAGACACTGGTAAGAAGTTGATTTGTTACTCTTACATCATTATTTTATAATTACAATCATGTTCAATTAGCATAAAGATTCATGTTAAAAGTACCAAGTACAATGTCAACATCATAGAATTAACAATATTAAGAGCCAAAAACACTAAATATAGAAAGAAAATAACAAGACTTGAATTAGAAAAAAAATTAGGGGCCGTTTGGGGTCCTGTAGTTGAAGTTGCATTACAACTCAAGTTGTATTGCAACTTAATTTACAATGATTGACTTACAAGGAAGCTCACTTTTAGTATTCAGTCGAGAGTTCAGAGAAAAGAGAGGTGTCTCTAACAAACATTCCATTGAATACCTTAGGAGTGGATTCCAGGTTGGAACACTCAATATACATGGAGATGAGAATGTTTTGGATGAAGAGGTCCTCCATTGAAGCTGCCAATGGAGAGGGCCTAGGCATGGACTTAGGTGCCAATGGGAGGGAGTGTGCAGTGGTGCAAGCCTTGAAGGGGGTGGAGAAGGTGAAGGAGAGGGATGGAGGGGGTGGGCGCTGGCAGCAAAGGAGGCCGAGTGAAGGAGGACGGCACAGTGAAGTCCGAGGTAGAGGAGGCGGCCACAAGCCTCTCAAAGGTGATGGGCTTGGCAACAACATCAAGGGAGGCGGCGAGTGGGGACTCGAGAGCGAGGCAGGGAAAGAGAAAGGAAGGGAATGAGGACAAGGAGGAGAGGCCTCTTCGGTGAAGTTTGAGACATACCAAGGTTAAGTTCTTCCTAGTTACGTCTGGCACTATTGATAGCACTTGCTGCTAGCTAGCAGAGGTTGTTGTTGCGGTTGTCACCAAGGTTTGTGTACTGGTCGGTACCACTATATACCGACCGTACTGTACCGATACCGAACTGGTATATGTTATAGAGGACATACCGATACTCGGCACACCAAACCGGCTCCCATTATGGATGTACGGATATTGTAATAGAACGATACCAGTACAGGATCCGATACCGACACGACGAACCTTGGTTGTCACCATGTGTAAAGGTTACCACTACTACAACCAACATAATAATGGGTAACAATTGCAACTGCCTTAGCTTGTGAGAGCCCAGCTAAATTTTAGGCACCAGGGTCATGGTATATGGTACCGGTACGACCGTAACGTACTATATCGGTACCGAACCAGTACACAGTATAGAGAGTCTGAGTGTCAGTACACAAAACCAACTCCCATATTAGGTATACCAATACTGTACCAAGATGGTATTGTATAGGGCTCACCTTGTGAAAGCAAGATAGTGTCTACCAAGCTCTTGTGAAAGCAAGGTGGTACCTTGCGCTTTCACCTTGTGGTATCTCTTGGTCATCAATCTTAATTGGTATCATATTTCATTTCCATTCTCATTAAATTTACATTTCATATACTTTGTCTTTGTTCTACTAATCTTAGCCTCATCCTCTAAGTTTTTTCTATAAGTCCAACTTAGTATTTAGTCTAGTTCTATTTCATCAATCAACACTATATCATTTTCAAATTAAATAGATAATGATACTTCTTCCTGAGTATTGGTAGTAAGTTCATCCACAACTAAAAAGATATGGACATAGTGTTGATCCATGATGCAAGCCTATAATAACTGAAAATACACTTTTTGTATCGAAATAACTCCTAAAACTTGTCAATTCCCAAGCATACATATCCTCAATTATTTCAATATAACATTTATTTACACCCTTCCATCTTAAGACCCACCAAATTACTTTTCATGGTACTTTATCATAAGCTTTCTCTATGTTAATGAATACCACATGTAAACTTTTCCTTTTTTCTATATTTTCTACAAATTTCTAAGTAAAAAGATAGCCTGTGTTATTGATCTGTCAAGCATAAATCTAAATTGGTTATCTGAAATAGTTGTTAATTTTCTCATCTTTGTCCAATTACTCTTTCCCAATTATTTCTTAGAGTTTAGAGCAACACATAACTTTAATTCCTTGAAAATCAGAATGATTTTCATCTTTATTCTTATAGATAGGTATTGCAACACTTCTCTAATCATCTGGTATTTTCTTAGTTTTTAAAATTTTATTAAATAAGCTAAAAGCCAATTCAACCAATATCTCCCACAATTTTTCAAATCTCAGTAGGTCTTTCATCTAGCGCTAGTGTCTTACTTTCTTCGCATTCTTTTCAAAATTATTGCCAATTCTGAGTTGCACAAATAGAACCTTCTTTCCTCCATAATTTTACTTCTTTAATGAATATTTCTATTAGAATTCTTATTTAATAATTTTTAAAATAATACCCCATCTTTATTTTATTTTTCTTGTCCTCTATATATATCCTATTATCATCACCTTCAATACATCTAACTTGATCAATGTATTTATATTTCCTCTCTCTTGATTTAACTATTTTATAAATTTCACTATCACCTTCTTTTGAACATTACTTATTATTTATTATGTATTTAGCCTTAGTGGCACTTTTGATCTTTCTTAGCCTCCTTATATCTTATAAAATGCTTCACATTATTTATTTGTTCCCATGTTTAGAACAAATTTATTTTGTTTTTAATTGCCTCTTATATCTAACTATTCGACCACCAAGTTTCTTTGTTTGTATTTCTCTTTAACTCTTTTAATACATCTTTAGCTACCTCTTAACACAATTAGCCCTTTGGTCCCACATTTTCATTTGGTTCAATCCTTAAGTTCCAATTTCTTTCTTTTGGTAATTTGTCCTTAAAAAGATAAACTATGTTCCCCTTTTAAAGTCCACCACTTATCTCTAGACATTTATTAATTTATTTTCTTTTCTTCTTACATTTAATGTACAGAGTATCACCTCACAATCCTCATATGTTGATCTTTCTCTCCTCTAAATGAGAAAGTAATCTACTTGTGATAAATTTGATCAACTCTCAAATGTTACTAAATGCTGATCCCCCAAATCCTGAATTCTCTCAATACCCCATATCATTACTCACCTCACACATTTCCCATTATATTTCTCTTTCTGAAATAGTAAGGGAAATATTATGTCCTTTATATCTTAAAATTCTTAAGAGCTCTCACAGAACCTGCAGCACACCATCCAAAATGATGGATAACCAACTTAAAACCAAACAATCTCAAAACTGTAATGCAAAACTATACTTTCATTCACCACTAATGCAAATTCAAGAATAATTCTACCTCAAGCAAATGCATTATAAGCCTCATGAACAACCACTTCCAAGGATTGGATCCAAAGGATTGTCTAAGCACTTTGCATAAATAATCCTTTTGTAACCACCAACTCTTTCATAATTTTTGATGAATCAGCTTTTGAATGTTTTGTTAACCGTTGTTCAGAAAACTTCAAACATCCAAAAAGTGATGTATCTTGGGCTAGAGGACAACTATCAGCTTGCTCTTTTGCTCTAGACTTGCAGGTCAATCTAACACAGTTGAAAACCAATTTATGTACAAAAGAATCAGGCAAGGATGTTTAAAGAACAAACTATACAAGTAACTGAATTTAATGTAACTAAAAAAATTCTTTGCAATTGGAGTAGCTAAAAACCCCAGAAAGAGAACGATATTGCTTCAAAACACTCATTCACTTTGTTCCACTTTCTTCATTATTTTGTCACTTACTTCTACTTCTGAACAGAGCCTAACAGATTTTCGCACATTCTTGTCGCCATAATATTGAGGAAGTATTCTAAGAAGCATGATCTAACCAACTTAAAACCAAACAATCTCAAAACTGTAATGCAAAACTATACTTTCATTCACCACTAATGCAAATTCAAGAATAATTCTACCTCAAGCAAATGCATTATAAGCCTCATGAACAACCACTTCCAAGGATTGGATCCAAAGGATTGTCTAAGCACTTTGCATAAATAATCCTTTTGTAACCACCAACTCTTTCATAATTTTTGATGAATCAGCTTTTGAATGTTTTGTTAACCGTTGTTCAGAAAACTTCAAACATCCAAAAAGTGATGTATCTTGGGCTAGAGGACAACTATCAGCTTGCTCTTTTGCTCTAGACTTGCAGGTCAATCTAACACAGTTGAAAACCAATTTATGTACAAAAGAATCAGGCAAGGATGTTTAAAGAACAAACTATACAAGTAACTGAATTTAATGTAACTAAAAAAATTCTTTGCAATTGGAGTAGCTAAAAACCCCAGAAAGAGAACGATATTGCTTCAAAACACTCATTCACTTTGTTCCACTTTCTTCATTATTTTGTCACTTACTTCTACTTCTGAACAGAGCACATTCTTGTCGCCATAATATTGAGGAAGTATTCTAAGAAGCATGATCTAAGTAGGGCAGTCTTCATCAATTTAGCACATTTCCAAGACATAGTGCACATATTGTATTATAAACCTACAAAGAAAAACAAACAACACATTCTCAAGTCTCTTTTTCAACTTATTATTTAGATAAGAAAAATAATGAACTACTAAAGAAGCATGAAATATTTCTATATTAAAAAAAAAGAAACATGGAGTACATTATAAAGCAAAAAGGAGATTATTGGTCTGCTGTGAATGGTAGAATAATGCCTTGAATATGGAGAAAATCAATCTTAGTTTCAATACAAATGTAGTTTAAGAAATGATGAACATGTTTCTGATTTTACCTGAACCAGGTTCTTAGCTTCCTCGTCAACATCACCGCAAAGGAAAGTGGCAGATGTATCCCCATGATAACCCTAGTAATCAAAAATATGCTCATGTAAGATTTCCTGAGACTTCATGACATGGAGAACGAAGAACAAACATTAAATTCAGATATATTCTGCAGGCTTAAAGAACAAGACTTCGAAAATATGAGAACTCATTCAGTTCTCAAATCTACTTTATTCTTAAGTCTTAACAAACTGATGCCTAGAATAAAAAACAAGTAAAAAAATGAAATGTTAATAGGCGATCCTTCTAAACCGATTTTTCCTTGTTGTTCTCAACTTACGCTCTGTACATTTAAGATGGATAGATTGAGAAATAAGTATGCTTGAGCCGTAGGAGTCACACGAATCAAGGACACAGTAACGCAGAACTAATTTAGATGGTATACACATGTCAATAAAAGCCAAAGGGGCCTCCAATAAGGAGGGGTACTTTATTGTCCTTTTCCTAAGCATTCTGATAGAAATAAATCTTTGACCTGATGTTCCTATATTGGATTTTTACATGCTTTATTCTTTTCAATTCCAAAGAAAATAGTTTTTTTAGCTAAAATAAAGCATCATGGAGATATGAAGAAATGTTGGTCAATAAATGATCCCAACTGAAGATCAAGAAGATGGAAATTATGTTTTCTCCAAAATAAAGTGGGTGAATTTTGCTGCTCCACCCATTTCAAAAAGAAACAAAATCGTCAAGAAGAAAAAAAACATTTCAGCTGTTAGAAAGAGAAGGAAAAGCAAGATGTGAATTGGCAACTAGGACCCATGACTGCACAATTTAGTCGTGGTATTTATGATGAGTGTCATGCATAGTTGTTAAAGGACCCACAGCAGCCCCCAGCATCACTTGACACTAAGTCTTCATGTTTGTGTAATTGTAGATATGGTTAGAATTTCTACAAGTGCTTTATGTATAAAAATGAAAATAATTTTGTTATTTGGGTTTTTGAAACCACTCTTGTGTTGTCATTGTTGTTCAAATGTAAGAGTGAGTGATTAGTTTATAAATTATTAGAATGTCCAGGGATTATGTGACTTATGCAAGATCTATGGCATAAGCCAGGTTCATATAAAACACGATGGCCTCAAATGTTAATTAGACACATTACATATAAATGTATCTACCTATATCTATATGTATAAGGAAATATATGAATTTGCGTTCACATTTGTGTACATAATACATATAAGAATACATACATACATAGGTACGTACATTACCTACCTACATATAGAATGTTAGATTTTAAGCTATATTATAGGCCATGCAAATTGAAAATTCAAATCACTGAACATGATCTACACTACAAAAATACCTAAAAATCAAAAGTCATATATTTTGTTAGTCTCTAACAAATGCATCAAGTCAGTACAAAAATAAACAGTACCAATTATACTAGTATGATAAAATACATGATAGAGCATAAAAACTGAAAATCCAATTTTCCACTTTATGAATCATGATCTACACATATTAAAACATGGGTAGGTCAAAATTCATTATATTTTGATGATTAGATCATAGACAATATAGTATCACGCTATTAAAATTATCCATTTTGACACCTACTTGATAATTAGGTTAGAGATCAAAAAAATATATGAACTTTGGTCTCTAGGCATTTTTTGTAGTATAGACCATGTTGAATGGTCTAGATCTTAAATTTGGATAATCCATCATTAATTTCGGATTGTTAACTCTTTTTTCAAGGAGTTAATATAAAGTGTGTAGTTCAACTCATATGCAAACATACAAAATATGTGAATTTTGATTTCTAGGCATTTTGTATAGTCTAGATTATATTCAATAGTTTAGAACTTGAATATGAATAATCCATCATTGAGTTTTCAAGGAGCTAATATAAAATGTGTAGTCCAACTCATATACATCATACATACAAATATACGTACATATGTATATTCATACATACATACATACATATATATATATATACACCTAGGCTTTTCTACTTTTTTAAACACAAATAAACCACCACATTTTGAATACATAAATCAACAAATAGAAAATATATATAATTTTATGAACTATAATACTATATTATTCAGAAACTATACTCCAACAGTGTCATTTATTTAGAGTTTTCATGCATGTGGCTTTATGTTTCTCTCACGGTAGCCAAAACCAAATAAGCTCACTAGATTTCCAAATTGGTTTACCTAAGTCATACCCTTTTCATAGCAAACCCAAGTTCCAAATGAAAGTTTGTCATGCCAACCCGTACTACCCCACATTGACCATACTATACTATACTAATCAAATATCTGTACTGTATCAAGGTTTGATTCGGTATATGAGCAAGACTTATTTGATCTATACTGCCTGGTTTCGGATGGTACTATGGCTAGGAGCGAGGAAAAAGTGTCGAGATTGGAGAGCCTGTCTTGGTACATGGTATGTACCCGATCGTACTGAACTGAACCGCTAATGTATCCGTATGGTTCTCGGCCTAGTTTTGCGGACCTTGTTCCACAGTTTTTCTTACATTAAAAGAAAACTCGAGTCTTATGACTTGAAGAAACCATGAAACAAGCCTATTGACAAGAAAAACTAATTACTTCATGATGCATAAGTATATTAATATAATGTTTATGAACTTACATTTAAATAGACGGTAACATCAATGTTGATGATATCACCATCCTGCCAATCAAAACAGAATTAGAGCGACTATGGAAAAATGGACAAGGAATAAAATGTATAATAAATGTCAATGCATGATGCACCTCAAGTTCACGGGAGTCTGGTATCCCATGACAAATGCATTCATTAACTGATGTACAAACACTCTTTGGAAATCCACCATAGCCAAGAGGAGAAGGATATGCTCCATTATCTATAATCATTTGGTGTACTGCTTTGTCAATTTCATCAGTCTTTGTGCCTGGCTGCCAGCAGAGAAATTGTCTTAGGATTTTGATGCACCACATAATTTTGAAACCTTTTTAAATAAGCATTAGTGCTAACCCGAATACAATAAGAGCTACAAAGGTCAAAACAATAATGATAGATGGAGTAATTGCCTAATTTCCTAGGATCTCGGGCTTGTCTGTTTTACATCCTTTCTTCATAAGGTACAGGATACCTATAATATATAAAGGAGATTTTTTTGTAGCATCTGTAAAACACAATCATTCTTGTATATTGCAAACTGTTTAGTGTTCCATAAGCTGAGAGTTATAACTCAGCACATTATACAGCATATGAAACTTAAAGCAAATAGCAACTTAGCAAGTTAGACTTCCCACACCACTACTACCTTGCAAGATTTTAGCAGATACAACATGGTTATCATCACCACCACCATCATAACCATAACCGTCATCATAGTCATTAGCTTAGCCTTTTGCTATCAATATGGGATAGGTTATGCAGAGCAGCTCTAAGTCAAGAAGGCTCCATGGAAGAATTAGCTAGACCTTTATCACTGTCTAACAACCTAAGGTCAACCCTTTAAAATTCAGTAACGAAATCTTGGTAAACACAAAGTAAGGCAAGAAGAGGCGCCTGTTATAAGTCTTAGGTCATTTGGCAAAAGGGAGACCAGATTACTGGTTGCATAGATTAAAGGAAGTTAATGATATCTATCATAAGGAACTAAATTCATCCCTGAAGCATGGATTACAGGTTTCAACGTCAAAATGAAACACAGTACCATAGCAGATGAGCTTTGATTTCACTGGTAAACACATCTAAAGTATCACCTAGGATGAGTAGTTGCCTAGTTGGCCTTATGTTCAGATGTTATGGTCATGATAATAAATAACGCAAAGGACATACTATGCCCAGCATGAACATGCACAGGGCATGGATACATGACCAGATGCCCAGCTAGCCAAGGGGAACTGGATTGTACTACCCAATATTGAACAGTACAATATGACTTTGCAAGGCTCGGTACCATCTAGTACCAAGGCAAGGGGCTCCAAAAACATCTCTTTCCCATTTGCGAACAAGGGAGGGACTTCGAAGCTTTATTATTGAATTCGAAGAGCAGCAAACAGGTGGAACTTTGTCCAATCAACATGACCATCATACTTTCAAGCTTTATAGATGTTGAATCCTTGCCCCAAACTATGTATAAATGATTTTCAACCCTTTTTTATGCTTTTCCTCTCCAACCGATTAGATTTTTTGTTAAAATTGTTAGTATGTGTGTCTCTCTCAATTTTTTCTTTTAAATTCTTAAATATTTTGAAGCTGACTAAGATCAAATTCATGTGCTTAAGCATGAATGGAAATTGGTGTTTTTGGGGAGGAACAGCTTCCACCCAAAGGTATCATTAAAAAAATCCATATTTTTGAAAAGCAAACCAACAAATTCTGATCAATTTTTGGATATCTTGTTAAGCAAGAATTGATCTACAACTCTAGTTTAGAAAACTAAGTTTTGGCTCAAAATTGAAGTTTCAAGTTAATATTGGGTAGAAAGCATTTAAATTGTGGAATGATGTCTGGAAAAGAAAACACATATGCATATTTTAACAATAAAAAACAAAATATGCTAGCTAGATGCAGAATAGTCTTGTGAAGGGATAACTTAGCATTTTATGACTTGGGCCCCGTTTGGCATTGCAATAGATCATAGAGCTTTTGTCTATAGAGCTTTCAGCAGTAGAGTCTTTTCTAGTAGGGCTTTTGATAAAAAAATATTTGATGTTTGGTAACTACATTGCTGAAGCATTGTGGAACTTTAACATATATTAGGTAATCAAATTGAGAAAGTACTTTTAGTATCAAAAAATGACAATAAAAAGCATTTCATAATGCTTCCAATTTTCTAAAGATATGTACTATAAAAAATTGTTATTATAAAATATTCTTAATTTATAAGTTATTTATTTTTATTTTTAATCTAAATAATATAGTAAAAAAATTAAATTTTTATATTGATTATAAAATAACAATATATTATTATATTAATGCATTATAATTTATTATAATATCATAATATGGTATTATTATTTATATATAATATTATAATAGTATTATATTATTTTATTATTATATTGTGATTATTAAAGAAAACAATAATCATAGTAATGTAATATTATTATAACATAACATGACATAACATAATATAGTATGATATAATATAATTATATTTTACTATATTATATTATATTATACTATTATTATATTGTACTATCAAAACCACTATTTAAAACATTGCTATTTTTTATATTTTAATCTTAACAATACAATTATTTTTTATGGGGGATTATCAAGTAACAAAGAATATCATAAAGTTGAAACTCAAAATTCTTAATTGCATGATTATGGAAATAAAAAGACAAACTTAACCAATTATAGAAATAAAATAGTTTTAGTTTTAAAAAAAGAATATGCTGTGGGAACTCAAACCTAGCTCCCTCGGATGACTTTTTGCCTTCTAAAAAAAAAGCTTCCCGTTCAAAAGCTCCAAATTGGAGCTTTTCCTTAGTAGACCATTTTTAGTTTTGAAGAAGCTAGAAAGCTATTCCAAAATTTTTACCAAACACTTCAAATGCAGTTTTGAAAAGAGCTTTTGGTCTTCGAAGAAGTTCTTTTGGCCCCTCCAAAAGTAATGCCAAAGAAGACCTTAATGGATTGATATTCTAGCATGTTATTATACTTTCATTTTAAGGTCTTAGCCTCTAGATAATTGTTATTGTATATTCTAGGGATTTAAGTAGAGGGCAAGACTTGGTGCAATGGTAAGGTTGCTCCATTGTGAACATGCCACAAGTTCGAAGCATGGAAATAGTCTCTTCCTCATAGGAGTAAGGCCGAGTACATCTGACCCTCCTCGGACCTCGTAATAGTGGGAGCCTCATGCACCAGAAAACCCTTTTTTATTCCAAAGCTTTAATCCTATAAGGCAGGAACATTTTAGTTTTCCTACGAAATAGGATGCCCCATGCCCCGCCTCATCCTAGTACTTGCTTGGGACGCCCTTATTATATTTTTTTCATATTTTTAATTGTTCATAAAAGTTTTATAGTTTTAACCTTTTTTCAAACATATCTAGACTTCAAAAGTAATATATTTAAGGTAAACGGTCCCATTTATCCAAAACATGCAAAATGTAAGGAGCATATATGTAATAATGATCTAAACATGCTAAATTTATTCTTGCAGAAATTTTTCTATTAATAATTACTTTTTCTGATATGTTATTATCTTAAAAAAATAAAATATATCCTGAAAAATTACAATCTTGTAACCTGATCCTTACCATACAACATATCACAATTTCATGCCAAACAAAATAAGGGCATTATTTCCTCTGTTTTATTTATTTTACTCAAATTAGTAAAAAGAGCTTGCCTTGACTAAGAGCTTCCTAGTGTGGAAGATGGTGAGCATAATCATTGAAATTTCAATATAACTTCGCTTCCCCTCTCTCTCTCTCTCTTTCTCCCTCCCTCTCTTTCTCTTTATTTCTGACTGCAGGGGTGATGGGCATCAAAGCCCTGTGACGCCTCAAAAGAGGCAAACATATGTGAGACTCCGTCCCACTTTTCTTTAAAAACAAAACTGATGCCTCAGCCTTGCATGATCTTGCCCAGGGTCGGCAAAACCATTCCGAATCGGGCGGTTATGGCCGTTCCGAGCCGTCTCAGCAGCTCACCGGGACAGTTCCGGCAATAGAAACGAAAACCATTGTCGGAGGCGGAGAAGAAGAAGAAAAGAGAGAAAAAGAGAGCGAACGGAGGAGAGAGGGAGAGGTTGAAGGAGACCGACAGAGGGTGGTGGAGGGCCAGCGGAGGCCGTCGGAGGGCCGTCGCCAGGGCAGTAGGCGAAGGTTGCAGCCGTTTCTTGTTCGGGTTCTAATTTTGGACTTAGACCCAACCCAATAGAAGATCGGGTCGGGTCGGGTCTATATATAACCCGGACCCAACCCAAAAAAATGGGATCCAATTTAGGTCCAGGTCAGATCTGGTTCGGATCAACCCATCCATAGCTTCAGAACTTGTTTGCATCCCGCAGGCTGCGGCCTGCGAGCCCAAATAATTTTATAGATTCGACTCGGGTTGGGTCAGATCGTAGGATTGAAAACCCAAAATTATCCAGATTTCAAATGGGACGGGTTGAGTCTAAATTCAGTAAACCCAAACCCTGATTCAGAAAATAGAATGGGTCCAATTTTAGGACCCGACCTGGCCCCACGGGTCCTCCAAAAAGAGTCGGGTCGGGTCGAGTCACGAGTCAACCCGACTCATTTGTAGCCTTAGCTGGACGGGATGGTGGGGCATCTCATTTCATGGAGAAGCCGAGACACCCCCATCTCATAGGATTTAAAACCTTGCCTGATAGCACCCCTACTACATAGACATTTGCACCTCATGTAACTACTTACATTGATATCTCTACTTTTTTCTTTATTTATACTAGTTGTTTCCCCTTGCACTTTACAGTACTATACGGTAGTCTTTTGGTTAGCACTTATGCTCTCAAATCTCAATCAAATTTCCTTTTATTATTTTAACACTTCCCATGACCTATAAACTTAAAACCACCATTGTCCGCTAGTTCAGATTGAAAAATTGAGGAATGATAATATGTTGATGATCAATCATAACAAAGACGTTCAAAACATAAAATGAAGCCTAAAGTATAGGCTACATACACACTAAATGAGCTGCACTTTATTATGGTGCTCCTCAAGCCTTCAATCACTTATCATAAAAAATAAAAATATACAACATATATATTCTTGAAAGTTTAGTCATAACAATTGGCTTTGTCTTTTGAATAACGAGCCTACAAACTGACAAATATATTAAAATTTTGATGGTTAATGTGAGGTCAAGAGCCAAATATAAAGCGGTATCCAACATCGGTAGATCATACCTTCTCAAAAAGCCAGCCCAATATAAATAAGATAAAGATTGTTATTTAAGTTTAAAGATTTTCTTTAGGAACCAAATTAGTGGATCCATTCACGACTCAAATAGTTGATACATAGACAAATTGGAGTTGGATTTTGATGCATTCCATGCAAAAATAGGAATCAAAAATTTAATGCATGTTAGGAGTAGTGCTTCGGCAATACAAATAAATTAAGAATGAAGCCTTCTGTATAAAAGAATTTTGTCGATAAGTCTACGGAGAAACTAAGATATTTCGAAACATAAAAATAAGACCAGATTATCAAATGCAAGTTTCTAAACATAATCTGTAGAATCAATGACAATTTCGACAACCTGACTAGTAATGGCATTCTATTGTATGAATTTTCAATATTTAATTTGCTATAAGTGTCAGGCTGTCCAAATGTATGGACGTCTTTCTTGTTATGAATTTTCAATATTTAATTTGCTATAAGTGTCAGGCTGTCCAAATGTATGGACTGGTAAATCTAAGCAACAGTTTCTCGTGGAGTGACATAAAGAACAAAAAGTTCCCACAACAAAGCAAAACTAGTTGTTTGAAAGAAAAAGCTGAATCATTAAGGTCAACATATATTGCAGAACACACAAGAAAGGAGTATTTGAATTCAGATCTACCTTAACGAGAGTCCCAGCATACTCCAGAACTTGTGCAGCAAGCTTTCCAGATGCTTGCATACATTCAATTCCTCTCTCATTATGAACTTCAGGTCCACTAGCAATTCCAGGTGAATGACTAGAATTTACATATGGAGGCCTCGATATATGATCCGGAACGTGTAGACAAGGAGAAACTTTTCCAGGACGTAGGCGTTTGCGTTTATTGTTCAGCAAGTCATCTTGCTTTCTGATAATGTCAGAAAATATATATTAATATGCAGAGAAACATACAATATCCTATAATTCTTCTAGAAAGCTCAAAGTTCAAAATGAAATGATCAAGCACCTAATAAAATAGATAAATAGGTTTGTAGAAGTTTGGCATGAATACAAGATTTTCACACATCACAAATCATAAAGATACATCAAAATGTTTATGTTTTTATTAGCTGTTATTGTTCTCAATCATCCCGGAATATTGTGTCATGTTATATGGTATATATCTTTCAAAGGCCCAGAAATGGATCATGTACCTCTAATACTCATGCTTATTGGACCTAACATCTTTAAAACAATTTTCTTTTGATGTAATATAAGCTTTTAAAATTAGTATGTGGTTGGTGGTCAATATGGTTTGGCATCTTTATTTTTTATGAGAACTCAATGCACAATCAAGAGGATTCATCATCAGTGAAATGTCAAAACAGTCAAAAATGTACTTTACAAGTTCAGAATATCAATGACAGAAAAAGAAAGGAGCTTTCCTAATGTTAGCATCATGTGCGCCGAGTATCCAATGACAAGGTTGTCAGTATTTAAGTGCAGACATGTTTCATGCACCACATATACTTTACCTGGGACCAAGAAGATATTTGTTATGGCACATCAAATGAAAGTGCATTATACATAGGTAAGCATGTGCACATAAGAAGATATTTGTTATGGCACATCAAAATGAAAGTGCATTATACATAGGTAAGCATGCTTGCACATACACATGCTAGCGTAGAAGAAAAGTTTGATATCTGTATTTGTAATGCTGCCCAGCAGCAGTTAGAAAATTACACATCAGACTTATAACATTTTATGTGTGAGATTTCGCATATGAACAAAAGAATCTGTTAAATTTTTTAATAGTTCAATCAAGTTGAGAAAAAATATTATATTATTTCCATCATGTCAAAATTAGAAGTGTCCATTCTAAAAAGTTTTCAAGAACACTATGTTTGACATTAACAATTGCAAGATCATTTTGCACATTTCTGTCTTACTAGCCACCGTCTGGTGTACAGTAACATAAGGATAGTGTGATTCTTCTTATCATCCAATCCACATATAATGGTAAAGAAACACATGAAATGTTTCATTAGTAGAAATTGCAATCATGGCAAAATAAAAGGCACTAGAAGTTCTAATTGGACAACATTCAAAAGGTGCAATCAGCAGGTCCACTTTCTCTTGTAATTACGTTTACATTATGGTTCTCTTTATCTAGACTTTTTCAACTATGATTGTTTGTGACGACCATTAAGCTTTATGTTGGATATCTGCAGTTTCTTATCCTTCAGTACTTTCTTTCCACTCAAAGGGCTTGGCACTACCTTCCCACTCCCAAATTCGTAAAAGATAACCTGAAAAATCAATTACAGAACCACACTAATCCAATAGTCACCTATCCTCTGACATGTTAACCAATCCATCGCTTAATTTATGACTCAATTCCTCATAGTGTTCATAATGATTTGTCAAACTCCTTGTAGAAGGGTCATTTTCATCCCAAGCACTTGTTTCCTCTTGCACAGTTATGGTTCTATCAATCTGCAAAAGTGTAAATTATTCAACCCCTCATCTTAGACTCCATTCTGATGGTTTCAACTTTTTTTGGTAGCTTGCTAAACCCTCAGTCTTTGCCACCTGCATGTCCCCTAGCCTCCATCAGCCACAGAATAACACAAAGAGCAAGAATACTCTTGAGATGCCAAAACTAAACTACTGACCGTAAAAGAGAAACAGAGAAACATATTTTATGTGTAATTAACAAATAATGACCATATGATGCATGTTTGAGACCTACAATATGAAATATTAATAGAAAGATCCAAGTCCTCTGAGATGCAACTTCAAACAGGACAACAAACTATATCCTCAAAACAGAATATATGAATCACGGCCATGAGGTGAAAGTTAGTTGCACATAATGAAAATGGAAATGAAAAAGGAATGGGATCAGAAAAAGGATATCCTGCAAACAACCGCTTGAAGCACATAAGAAGAATGCACACTTCATATGGAAACTTAGAAAAGCATATGTATAGAAACCTAGAAAGCACATGTACACACTAAACAGCATATTTAGCTTAGACATGATGATTCACAAGTGGGTCTGATCACATAAGTACTAGATGTTTGATACTATTTGATACATACAATTTTCACAGTCCCTAAAATTTGTATCCTAGGAACCTCAGATTCAAATGAATGCTATAACAACTTATATATCTAAAGGATTAAACTGTCGTGCTCTTACTTCGTAGAGTCTTGACAACTCATTCCAAACAATTAGAAACTAGGAGGTATAATTATCTTCAGAGATATTCCCTTATTTCTAAGAAATCGGTTGGTTGTTCCTGGGACATGCTCTGCTTGGGTGTTGTTTAATTGCAAGGAAAAACATTTCTTCCATTAGGATAAAACACTTTTCCGAGCATTTGCTTTGCAGGAAAAAAATTATATGGATATTTTTTGGGGGTTTCCTTGAATCACCATTTTTGCAGCTAGTGTAAAACCCTCTATCTCTACATCCAATAAAAATAATAAAAAAATAAAAGCATTTCTCAAATCCCAATAAGCATAGATCATATTTTGAGTGATGACCACACTACTTTTCAAGGAACCAGATCTTAGTTTTCCAATATTCTAAAAGGCAGAAAAGGTAATAGAAATATGTTTTTCATTTTTTTTCTTATATTTCAAACACCATGAAAACTGGATTTCCTTTTTCCACAGGTTCTCTTGCAACCAAACTAACCCTTGGGTAAAGCATAGTCCCAACCCCGAATCACATGGTATGATGAATTCATAAGCTCCTGCACTAACCCAGAAACTGATGGACAACAAACTAGACTCCTTTGAAGCTAATATTAGACATTAAAAAAGTAATTTAGCCATAAGCCAAAATCATAAATAAAAATCACATCCTATAGTTTTAATAAAAGCAAAACCTTATCTCTAACTTGCTCTAGTAACACACACATGACCTAGGGTTGCATGCATATTAATAAGTGTTTTAAGAACATGATACCAGGTTGTTCAGGACTCAGACCACCATTTCTTGATATTGTATAACAGAATGGAACATATATAACAGCGAGCATAATCAATAGCAGGAATATAAACAATACTTGCAGGCACAGCAAAGACAGGCATTCAAATAATTAAATCATACAGTATCCCATGCAATTCATCTAATATAGTGAATTATAACAACAGGATGAAAAAACTCGACACCAAAACCTAGAGAAGGTGAAATAACGATGTAGAAGGGGATGCAAGAGATGAGCTACTACAAAAATAATTAAGTGAAAAAACAGAAAATAATGGTAAAACAATACAGATGCATTGACGTGTTGTGGAAAGGAACATCAATCAGAAACAATGTAAGGATCTGGACAGGAAAGAGATCAAGAAATAAAGCTTGTTGCTTAACCAAGGAAGAACAACATGCACTACAACTGCCTGACCACACACCATGAGAAGCAGTGACAGGAAGCCATGCAAGTGACTCCTGAAGACCTAACCAAGCAAATAGTATATACTGAAAAAGAAGGACAACAAAGGAAAGAGAGAAATGAATGAGAAAGAGAGAGAGAGAGAGAGAGAGAGAGAGAGAGAGAGAGAGAGAGAGAGAGAGAGGAGGAGGAGGACTGGAGGAGGAGGAGGAGGAGGAGGCTGCCGGCCTTTCTTAAACATCATCATAAGAAAGGCTCTGCAGAGCTTAAAATTATGTGATTTGAGAACTTTTTATTTGGACCTCTGATATCCCTCTTCCAAGTCCCAATGCATCCCTTCTCTTGCTTCTTTCTATTATTCTTTCTAATAAAGAAAGTTTTATTGGCCAACCTTTCTTTATCTCTTCCATAAACCACAACTTTCTTTCTATCCATTCTCATACTAATTTGTAAAAACGAAGGTCGAAAGACTAATCAGTGCCCTTTTACTTTTATTTCTCTTTAAGTGTACAGTATTATAACTTCTTTCCTTTACACTATTGATGAGTTCTTACACATCAACGCAGTTAGAATGTCCAACTGAACTGCAATGAGTAAAAAAAAAAAAAAATTGTATCATTTTGTACCCCAAAAAACCATACCTTCTATTGAACAAGAGATCAGCTAAGTTGCAAAATGTTCTTGACAACTGCAGGGATGCATGGAAAGTTCCTGCAAAAACAAAGCAGAGGCACATGGTATTTGTGAAGTTTTCTTTCAAAAATAAATTTCTTGCAAACAAGGTCTAAACCGTGAATAGATCATCTGAGTAGAAAAGCCAACAAAAAGTTAGAGCCTCCATAGGCCATACTGAGACAGCTATTTCAGTGCAACACTGCAAGATTGGGCTCAGTTACCCAGCAGAGTTGTTTAATAAGTGAAGATAAAGTCAAGCTAACTCAGCAGTTTGTGCACTGGCTATATTGATGATTATATCATTACTCATGACATTCATAGTCCGATGAAGTGATGAATAATAACAAGTGCCTCAAGAAAGGCAGGCAGTGGCATTAATAAATCTCATCAATTTAATCTTACCATCAAATTGGGTATTAATTCCAACAAGAAGTTCTAAATCCTTTTTGATTGCTCTCCATTATGCTATCTTAGCCACCTCTTCTTCCTTCCCCTCAAACAAAACTGACGCCCCTACCTCCCCTACTTGCCCTAAAGGCCTCCACAATGTCGAACTTAATGAGACTAGCTCCACTAAATTCACTACCATCAAACGAACATATTGCGAGATACAATAAAAGTTAATTGGGAAATAATACTTGCAGAGTTGCTAGATTTAGCACATCATGCCACTATGCATAGAAGCCGTAAATGTACAAAAAATCCAACATCCCTTTCTAGATGCAAACGTTTGGAAGGGTTAGCCACATTATTAGATGGTCTGGTAAGACAATAACAACACCTTGCAGCCCAACACTGTCAGCAAAGATGGTAGCAGCAGCTCTCAGAACCGTATCCCATCTAATATAAGTTTTGACGATCAAGATATTGCCTACTAAACTAAGCATGCAATGATTTCCTCTCAATCTAACAACTGTAAATGAATTCATAGATCTTTCACAGGATAATTCATCGATCCCACTCCCTACCCATCTTCACTCCATCCATGATACTGGCTAAAAATTTTTCAGCATCGAAACTTATATATAGGAAAGTTATCGACAAAAGGCTGCAAAGATTTTATCCAATGCAAGAGAGCAGATTCATAGACCTTGTGTGCGCGTGTGTGGGTGGGTGAGAGAGAGAGAGAGGTGACCTGGGTTGCGGCCAAGAAGGGGACGGAGTGGGTTGGCCGGGTGGAGGAGGCTGTCCCCAACGAAGGATGAGAGAAGACGGGGTTGAAGAGAGGATGTGCACGCCATGAGAAGAAACCCCGCGGTCAAGATTGGTAGGGGAGATATTCGGATGCTCGCTGTGTACAGATGAGTGGAAGGAAGCCTCTGTGCAGTCTATATGCCGCCGCCCTTCTGTTCGGCTCTGTCCATCGCTGCCGCTACCTAATCTGCTACCGCCTACCAGGAGTCGGACGCATGCAATGCACGTGATGAATGTGAGTCGTATAATTGGATCAACACTAGGCAACCCTCACTATTTCCCGGATACAACTAGCACCTCTATAGCATCTTCTTCACCTATCTCTTTTACTCGTGGCTTCTTCGAGGTTCTCCCCTTCTTGTATCCAAAAAAAAAAAAAAAAAAACCATGGTTACATCAAAGTACCAGTTTATCTTGCTAGCAAAATGGTGTTTTTATCAGGGAGTTGAAGTTTAGATTCCATCTTCATCAAAGTTTGAGATCACTTACGTTTGAGTGAGGGCCATCTCTTTGTGTAGCCTATTACTAACAATCCTATACCATAATTAATTCATTGTCATAAAACGGGCACATGCTATTGCATCCTCTAATCCACGTAGGTCATAGGCTAGTCCACTTTGGTAACAACCCAGAATCTCATCCAAAATAGTTAGTCGGAAAGTATTATTTGGATTCTTTGATTCTGTATAAGTACCTAAGATCTACCCAGCGAATAACCGATGTGGGACTAAACACACGCCCGCACGGGTCCTCACATACTCCTCTCGTTTAAGTCCTGACGTCCTGTCAGGCTAAGGATTTAAATCTATTCAAATCTAATCACAAATACCACGATCGGCCCGTGGTCAGCCCCAATGGATCCGTGCTGCTGTGTCCCCTAGTCCACATAGGTTATGGGCCGAGTCCGCTCTGTACCATTTGTAACAACCCAGAACCTCATCCAAATAGCTAGCCGGAAAGTATTATTTGGGTTCCTTAATCCTGTATAAGTACCCAAGATCTACCCAGCGAATAACCGATGTGGGACTAAACACACGCCCGCACGGGTGCTCACAACTTTAATACTATTTATGATAACCAAGGATCTCACCGAAAAAGGTTACTTGAAAAATATTTTTGGCTGTTTTTGCCCAATATAACTACCTAAAATATACATAATGCATAACTGATGTAGAACTAAATATATACCTGCAGCGATTGTATAAATATATAGATGCATGAATCGTCACGATTTCTTGTATTAACATCATGAGTATCAGCACGTTGGGTTCAAATTGGTTTTGGTCATATCTGCATTCAAATCCAAAATAAATATGCTAAATCCAAACCCAAACTAAAGTAAAATTTATACTTATACCAATATTTGACCCAAAAAAAGGTTAGTTATCATATCAGGTTTCAAACAGAAATCTGGTATTTTTTTAACAAGCTTTTTGCTACATTTTTCAATTGCTATTTCCAAATTATTTAATTTATCCATCATGCTAATTTATGAATTATGAAGCACAAAAATTAATGATATAAGAATATAAAAAGTATATCAAAAATAAGATATTTATAATGCTTTTACTTTTACTAAGCATCCATGTAATCAAAAGTCATGAAGGAAAAAAGATTCTACATCAAGCTCAATATAACATTAAATAACAAATATATTTAAGGGAAGATCATAAATGATATGGATAAGAAGATAGAAATAAGATGGGTTATAGTTTTACTACTCTTTACTTGTTTTTTTTTTTATGATTAACGATCCGATCCGGAGTAGGAAGTAATTCTCCCAATCTACTCAACTTTAATCTTTTAAAAAATTGAAAAAAAGTAGAAAGAATTGGCATCTCCTTTTTTTAATTAGTGAATAACCAACCAAGATAGCCTCTATTTATATTAGTATGGTCTGTCCTTGCACGTGTCTAGATCGGATTTCTCTTCTAATTAAGAGATGGCATAGTATTCCTCAAATAAATATAAGTAGCAAAAATAATAATAAAAAATCTAAAAATTTACAGAAGATAGATCTTGACTTATACATCGACTTTGTCTTCAGTTGCTCCATCTAATTCTTCTCAAATTGGGAGTTATGCTCGATTAATATTTTTTCTGGAAAAAAATTACCTTGACCAACTTATCTTAGAGCCCAAATGATGGAATTTAACTTGGATCACTAGATGCAATGCACCATTTTTTTTTTTTTTGCTAAAAATGCACTGCACCCTTTTAAGGATGGCACCATGTAATAGAGCTAAAAAAGTTACTGATTAAAAAATAATAATAATAATAATAAAAAAAGAGCACACAATCAAATGTAAGCAAATTATAGAGCTCAAAAAGTTACCCAAAAAAAGCACACAATCAAATGTAAGCAAATTATAGCTTTTAGAAGTTTGGTACATAATTCAACTTCTTAATGTGGCAAATCTTGTTCCTGTGTTCTGTCCAATTCCTCCATAGTAGTTAAAATAGCCCACATAAAGTATGATGATCCTTTTGGATCAATTAAAAAAAATTTGTTATATATATATATATACACACACACAATGAAGTCGTGTTTTGGGTTTTGGGTATGGATCCGACCTGCCTAAACCCAAGTCCCAACCAATAGATTATTAAGTTTATTGTTCATACACAAACCCTATGTTTTGATCGGCTTCAGGTCAAGTTAGTGGGTTATCAACCTCCATTGATACACATGATCATGAGACTTCACCAGCTTCCTTAATGTGTGTGTTCTGATTATTAAGGGCAGCTCTTCTTCTTCTGTAAGGATCAAAGGCATCAATAACAAACATTAGATGATTTTTTTTAGAAAATAATTGGGCAGTGCCTAATCCAATTTATTGAGCATCATCAGATGAATTGGATATAATATTTTAACTCACAACATTGTCAAAATACTAGGGCTTTGAATCATCTAGGATGTTCATTAAGGAACACTCTATCATAGTAGCATGTCTCAATGGCACTAGCACATGGGCTTGATCTTTGAGGCTGTACGCATATATTAAGACTGATTTTTAGAGTATAGATGAAACCATTCAACGTGCTTGAATTGGCACCATTTTCGGTGCAAAATATAGAGTGGCTGAGATGGAGCTTTTCGTGGAACTGTTTGGCTGGCGATGGTAAAATCTCCCATATTTTGCTATTCTAGGATTTCTTTGGTTGTCTTATGTGCTACAACACTATCTTCCATTAGCAGTGCACTTGTAGTGGCATTTGTTATTGTGTGTTGCTAAATTTTCTGTTTTCATGGCATTTAGGCTCAAATGCTCCTAATTGTTAGGAAGTGTTATAAAATAAGCGACAATTTATTATAAAAGCTACTGCCTGGTTAATTTTTTTACGGCATATAACATAAAATGCCTGTATTTAGATAACAATTTCCCATATAAATTATGGTATTTATGTAAAATATTGATAAATATGATATAATTCCCATGACTTGATAAGGAGCCATGGATAGGTGAATGGCAACTAGTGGCTTCCAAGAAAGTTATTAACAGCTCATGCCTACAAACAAACCAATGTAACCATGATATTTCAAATCAATATATTTTTCAATAATTAAATTATAAATAAACATAAAGATGTTTACCACTAAAGCAACAGTACAACCATCCATATACTTAGTAAAGCCCTTGCTAGTAAGGTTCTTTCTCTTTACACTCTCCACTAAACTAGAAATTTGCTGGCAATAGAAAGTAAAGACTATAAGACCGCAATCATATAATTCTACGTAGTCCAAATCATCAATATATATATATATATATATATATATATAAATACCTTAGGAACATAGTAATGTATGATTGGGAAGATGATAGTTACAAAAACATAAACTACCTGTAACTTAGTGAAATTCTCTCTATCTTGCTAATTGGACTTTTCAACAAGATTTTAAGTTTATCATTCACTGCATCTCTAATTTTCTTTTTGTGGTCACCATCAAAATATCGAGTGATGAGATCAGACTAGACCTTCACCCTCCTCTACAGGTTGACCTCAGCATCAATGGCTCTCAAACCAATGATGGGGGCAAAATTAGTCTCCACAAAAAAATTAGTACCTTACCAAACGGGAAACCCTCCTCCTTATCATCCTAGAATGAGAGCAAAGCATCAAGGCATGGCCGAATGGAATGGCAGTCACTATTTTCTTTTGCTTGTGGGACATCAACGCAATGAGGATGACTGAGAGCTCCACAAAGTGCTTGAAGTAGTATCTTCTATTGGCCATATTCTTGGGGCTAATTGAAAGTGCTTTTCTTCTCCTCGAGCTCAGCGTGTTCTTTTCTTTCTCAGACTTCACAGTGCTCCTCCTTGACCCTGCCATTTTTGAGTTGGTGCGCATCTTCATTGCAAATCACATTCAGATAAAACTTATTAGCAACAACATTGAAAAATAGAAATGCAGGTTTGAATAAAATATCATACATAAGAACAATATACATGCACAATTAGACAATTTCATACATGGATAACTTAGTCATCTACCACAGGTCAAATATGTTAACATTCTAATTTATCCATCTGTATATTTGGATTAAAGGTCTTCATAAGATAGTAATTGTGAATTTTGTACATTACTCAAATAACGCGTGGAGCTTCATATTTTGTACATAAACACTCAGAGCAATGACTTCACCATACAAGAACATCTGGAGCTAGGATTTAAGCAATTCGCAATCATGATCACCAGATGAAAGCAAATGCACCAAAAATGTCACCTCCATTTCACCTACTATCCATTCACCAATCCCCATCATCTAGACCAGCAGAGAATCGCCAGATCTCTAGATCTGAACAAGAACCACAACATCAAAAAAATACACTATCAGAAATAATACCGTTCCATTCTTGTTAATAAATAATAAATACTGTTCCATTCTTATTAATAAATCACAATTATTTCTATGAACAAATCTCACACTCACAATCTAAGGTGTTTTGACAGACCACACATGTTACAGTAATAGTGCAAGATACCATGTTAGAAGAATCTTAAAATACAAAACAACCATGTAATAACAGGACATAATACCTAAAAGATGTTAAGGAAACTCAAAGACTACAATAATACAACAAAACTAGACCAAAGAGAGATTCAGATCCAAAAAAGAAAAAAAGAACCCGAAAATAACAATTTTAGGTTTAAAGGAATCTTTAACCATAGCGAGTAGAAACTAGAAGATCTCAACACATACTTGATTTCATGTAAACAGATTCAACTCAAAAGATCATAAAGATAAATCATCCCAACGAATTATAAAACTATATCGAAACAAGCAACAACAAATATCAAATCTGGTTGATTAGATCAGAGAGCCGACACACTCTAACCTTTCATCGCTTTCAAGAAAGATCATAGCATCAATTGAAGAGAAATGGAAAAGAAATCAAGAAGAACTATCAGAAAATGGTGAGCTACTTACTCTGACCCATGGCTAAAATGATTCGGGGAAGGATAGAGCAGCGGCTATGGCAAAAAATCGAGGAGGGGTGAGAGGGAATGCCCTCTATATAGAGAGGGAGGGAACTAAAACAGAAACAGGGAGTGAAGGCCAGGTGGAGATGAGAGAGTTGGGTGAGTGCACAAGACGGGGAGTCAAGGCTGTGGTTGTAGGCGAAAGGGACTACATGTTCTTCCATCTTCTATCCCAACGGTGGTCTTTCTTGAGCCTTGGAAGCAAGCTTTTAAATCTTTTGGAATGGGGTTGTCCGAATTTTCCCGTGGAACGAGACAGATCATTGTCTCGCTCCGTCCCGACACTTAGAAAAGGAATGTTCCAAGGCATCGATCGGGATATTGGGACAAGGGACAGACCATTTTGTCCCAATATTGGGAATGGTACCTGTTGCTGGAAATTGGATCCGAGGGTGTTCACTGGCTGAGAAGGTGGAGCTCTGATGCGGATGGTGCGTCGGCGGGCTGCGTCCTCCGGGGGACCTGCAAAAAGCTGATGGCCGGGGCTTCCGGCGCCGGTCCTCCGATCCTTAAGTCAGAGGGGGGCTTTAGTGGAGAAAAAGAGATATTGCATGCGGAGGTCTCCGAGTCAGAATCAAGAAGAATCCCCTTTTAAAGAGGAAGAAGTTTCGATACAGGATTACCTGTGATGTGACCGGACGAATTAAATGAGTTACCGTCATGATTGAGTGTAATCGTGTGAATTAATGCGTTGCCGTGGAGGACGGGACTGGAGCCAATAAGTTGTTGTAGGTGACCGGACATAGTTGAGTGAGTCAACGAGTTGACGTAGATGGTCTGAGATTTTGAGTAAGCCGGAGATCCGTGGAGACCATGCGCATTAATTGTTGACAATCGTAGCAGGGTATGGTCCCTGGTTGATGTGTCGTGGCGTGGCCAGCAAGCAAAGCATGGTATGGTAAGACTGCTGCAGGGCATAGCCGCAGCATGTGGACGACGAGCTCGATCTTCGAAACTCGGCCTTCTGGGCTCGATCTGCATGAGCTCGGCTCGGCCTGCATAAGCTTGGTCTTCTGAGCTCAGCCTGCATGAGCTCGGCTCGGCCTGCGTGAGCTCGGCTTGCATGAGCTCGGCCTGCATGAGGTCAGACTTGCTATCGAATTTGGATGCTTTAATTGTACTTGTTAGATGGTCCATTTTTTTCTTCCAATAGTACCCTTGCTGGCGAGGGTGGTGGAGGCACGGAGCCATAGATGCCAGTGAGGCGATAGGCCTGGCCAGGATGGGGAGGTTGATGAAGACACTGGAGATCGAGAAAAAATTAAGTGGAAAAGGATATATTGGTCATCTTAGAATCAGAGAAAGCGGGCATAGACTAGGAGTTCTAAAAACTATTAAAATTCGAATTGGATATTATAGTTTGGGACAACAGGGGTTAAAGATTATAGCCCACTATACAAAAAGATTAAGTGTTAACTTTCCTAAATATTTTTAGAAGTGTTCAAGAAACCTCTTAGTGATACATCTTCCTTCGTGCGAAAGAAGGAAAGGGGATCTTTCTTTCGCGCAAAAGATACAAACCCGATTCCACTTTCTAGGATTCCCATATCAATTATGCTAGGAATCATAATCTTCTTGAGGAATATCTTCCGTAGGCAGCTCAAGTTGGTTCTCTTTTAAAATGTGGACCAATTATTTAGTAGCAAGCACAATATTCAAATTTCTTTTCAAGTTAGCATAAGTAGAACCTTTAAGATGGTTATCATCCAATATTTTCACTAATGGAGAAACCGAGAAAAGTTAGCCATCATACGTACATAAGTATTATAAGATAAGGAAAATGCAATGAGAAAATATTCCACAATACTTTACTGGTAACTTATAATCTATTTTAGAATTTACTAAGCCACATAATAAAGTAGATAATACACATACACACACGCGCGTGTGTGTGTGTATTGCATTTTTTTATAGAATCTTTGTTATAATTCGGCCTCCAATTAAAATATGCCTGCCATCAATTTAGGTCAAAATATTTTAATTATTCAATTGTATACTATTATACCTACACACACCATGTGAATTGCGGGAGCATCCCCAATTTATTTGATATCCCCACTAACCATGACATATCTACCATCCAATAAAATAAATAACAACAAATAATTGACAAACCTTTTCATTTTAGCATCAATTTATTTCCAAATATTACAATAACTATTTGCCCATAGTGGCAGGCCTTAAGATAATTTTTTTTTGGTTAATTGGAAAAAAATTACCATTATACTATAAATACATATGTGGGAATTAGAAAATAAAATATTCAAAAATTGAGATGTAGATCGGTCGTAGAATCCCATAAGATAGTTCATGTATGATTGGTTACATAAAATGCTATCCAATCTGTTGCATTATTAGGTTTTCAGTAAATATGAGACACTCCAAAAGAAAGTAGTTTTTGCATCCGCTAACAATCTTGTAGAAGAGGATGAGAATTGGCCTCTGTAGAAGGTGAATCTGAACACCATCTAATAATTGTTATAGAGTCTCCTTCTACATAAATATGTGGAAGCTCTCAATATCTGGGTAGCATATGCTTGCCCCTCCCAAATCACATGCAATTCTGGCATTGGAACTGTCGTTCGAAAATTTTGACTCCCCCTGCAACTAATAACCATTGGGACTTCTGTTTACAAAACTTACTCAACCAAAAGCACAGTTCTCATGTACACTACCACTAAAGTTGACTTTGAGGAAGCAGAGGATTGTAGCTCTTAAAAAAAATGAATTGCTTAAGAGAATGTTGAACTTGCATGTGAAGAGCCACAGGTTACCCCTACTATTAACAGACCCTTTGCAGTAGTCTCACGGATGAACTCTTGAGCATGAGTGGATACTCTAAAGAAGAATCGCTCGAGCACCCTATCTCGTCCCTTGGAGAATACATTCATCCCTAAGCACCCAAATATAATAAGCAATATAGCACATCAAAATAACTTCATCTCTTTTATCATTATTAGAAGATCTTTTTCTAATAGCTTGAAGGAAATCATCATTGGATAGGAATAGTATCTAAATCCTGAAAATGGGCTAGCCTCCACACACATGGCATATGTATTGTAGTAAAGCATGAATAACAGATTCCTCTACGTCTTGGCATAAATCATGATGAATAGGAATACAATAACAAAGATGTTGTAAAATCTCGAGACATGGAAGTCGATGCCAAGCAACTTCCATGGAAATAAAGCAATTCTAGAATGAACATCTAGCCTCTACACCCATTCAATGCCTTGATTAGGTTGATTATTGAATAAAATAGTTTCTATAAATGAAGATGGCCCCCAGTCCAACCTGGCCCACTCGAAATGGGAATTGAAATAACTCTATCAGCTAACTCTTTTCCAAAGAGCTATGAAACTAACAATTGATTCCATTTTCTATTGACAACAAATAATAAATCCTTCACCATAACACCTTGCAATGAATTAGAATCAACTAGAGCAGACCACCATGCTAGAGGAGTAGATGATAACCATAGATCATGAAGCACATCAATAGAGACACCATTACCCATACACTATCTAATGTTAGAATAAACAATCAGAGCATGGGAGCAAATCTTCATCCATAATGGGTTGCCATTGGACGAGAAACAAGAAAAGGCATAGGGGACCAAAGAACATACTTAGCTCTCATAAACAAACTCCAAAAACCATCATGAAGTAATAGAAATCATGCTGCATGTTTGGCTATTAAAGCTTCATTCATAGCAACGGAAGGAATACCCAAACCACCATCATGGATAGGCTGACATACACGATCCCAAGAGATTAAATGTACTCTTGTTATGTACTTATGTTCTTAGATGATCCCTATAAAAAATTTCTTATGATGCTTTCCAATTTTAGAAGCATACCCTTGGGGTTAACAGTATTCGATGATCAAATAGATAGGAAGTGCAAAAAACCAATTTAATAAGTGTAACTCTACCCATCATAGATAAGGCTTTCCAATTTCATCCCCCTAACCTGTCCAATAATTGCTATACCAGAAAATTACAATCCATTGAAGATGGTTTCTTCCTAGAGATAGGAACACCAAGGTATTGCCATGTGTCATCAGCTTCCTTACTATGTAGATAATTCTTAATACTGTCAGGTTAAATTATTAACTTTCGAGCTAAATTTCACTATAGATTTATCTAGATTTACTCTCTAACCAGAAGCATAACAATAATTAGATACAATAGTAGACAAAGTTGTTTCATCGGATAAAGTGGCCTGAGCAAATAAAATACAATCATCAGTGAAGAGAAGATGAGAAAAAGTTATCCCAACTCGAGCTGGCTAGTATACAGATAAATTTTTTTCCTTCACTACAACTTTTAACATTATAGAAAATGTACTAACACAAATAATAAACAGATAGGGCGATAATGGACAACCATGTCTCAGAACTAAGGGTGAAAATAGGTCGGGTTCAACCGAGTCATGAGTGACCCTATCCCAATTCGGTTCTTTGTTCGGGTCCTAATTTTAGACCTAGACCCAACCCAATAAAAGATCAGGTTAGGTCGGATCCACGACTACAATTTTGGACCCAATGGGTCATTCGGGTCCGATCAGATTCTTGTATAACCCGGTCCCAACCCAACAAATTTGGGTCTGGTTCGTATCCGGGTTGGATTTGTTTATTCGGGTCTGATTCATCAAAGGACTATCAAGAAAAAAAAAAGAAAAAAAATGCTCGTAAGATACTTGTAGTGCTAGAGTTGCTCGGTTTAGATGCTAGTGAAATAGTTCACGGCATCGGAGCCCTTGCTGAAGTAGACGGTGTGGCCGTCGGATAACAACAGGATCTTTTGGAACATGTAGAAGATCCAACTAGAGGGCTGGTGGATGTTCATCACCACGGTCCTGCCCCCCTGGGTGAGGTTGACGATGGTGGTCACGATCTGGCTGGCGATGGTGGAGTCAAGGCCGGAGGTAGGTTTGTCGAGGAGCAGCAGACTGGGGTTAATGAGCAGCTCCTGGCCGATGTTGACCCGCTTGCACTCGTCGTCGGAGATTCTAGCGCATGAGGGGCCCACCGATTATGCTGTTGTGGCAGCCGAGAAGGCCAAGCTCAGCCATGACCTCCTCGACTTGGGCAGCCTTCTCGGGGTGGGAGAGGGTGCACGGGAGGTGGAGGAGGGCAGTGTAGAGGGGGGTCTCAGGGACTATGAGGTGCGGGTAGAGGATGTTATTCTGGGCGACGAAGCCCATATTACACCGGAGCGGGTTGCGGAGACTGTGAGGTGGGGATAGAAGATGTCGTCCTGGGTGACGAAGCCTATATTATGCCGGAGAGGGTTGGAGAAGGGTCGACTGTTGTAAGTGATGCTACCGGAGAGGCGGCGGTCGAGGCGAGCAGCCAGGGCCATAAGCAAAGTGGTCTTCCCTTATCCCTCGCACCTTCTTCCCCTATCTGTCTTTCTCGCCTCCACCTCGAAACCCTCTGTACCGGTGAAGGAGAAGAAGATCCTCTGGCTCCGAGCACAATTTCATCAAATTAATCGGAGATCACAAAGTTTAGTTGACTTATTTGACTTACACCCTGCAGCCTGTGGGCAAAATAGTTGGGCCAAATAATTTTACATATTCGAATCCGCCGGACAGGTTCAGATAGATCATAGAATTGGAAATCCAAAATTACTTCAATTTTAAATAAAGTAGATCGGATCAGATCGACCTGAAATTCAAAAAATCTAAAATCGGCTTCGAAAATCGAATGGGTCCGATTTTAAAATCCAACCCGACCCCACATATCTTTTAAAATAGATTGGATCAGGTTTAATCGGTTCGGGTCATAGGTCAACTCGACCCATTTGCATCACTACTCAAAATAATTGATGAATAAAATTTTTCAGAGGGAGTAGCATTAATCAGAATAGAAAATAAGGAAAAAACAATACAACCTCAAATCCAATCTATCTAAGCATCATGAAAACCCAACTGATGAAGAGAGGTGAATAGAAAATCCCATCAAACTTTGTTATACACTTGTTCTATATCCAATTTGATCACCATATAGCTATGCCTAGCCTGAGTTCTATATAAATCATACATAATTTTCTAAGCCATAAAAACATTATCAAAAATGCTTTCACCCTTAATAAAAGCAACCTACTATGGATTTATCAAAGGATATAGAACATGTTGCATTCTATTAGCCAATTATTTTGCAATAATTTTATAAATTATGGTACACAAACTGATCGGAAGATAGAGAGATAGAATTAAAACATCTGACCTCTTTGGAATAAGAGTAATAAAAGTATGCTTCTATGATTTTTTTGCAGAAAGTATGCTTCTATGATTGAGGCATAGAATAAGATGTAAAAACTACTTGACTGAAAAACATGTATCATCATGAATAATAGGCCAATAATTAATGTTTGAAGAATAAAGGTGGGAAACCATGTAGGCTAGGAGCTCTATCACTCAACACAGATCATAAAGTATCTTCAATTTCCCTATTAGTAATTAATCTTAATAACATCTCGATGTCCAAAGTGACAACAGGTAATGGAACATCAACTAGATCCATGTCCTCCCCCCACCCTCCAAGTAAGTGAACTCTCGAGTAGCTAGGGTCAGAGGAGATGAAAGAACGAAATTCCCTAACACTGATTTTATGAGTGCAAGGCCTACCATCCATCTTTTTAGAAGGACCATCAACATGATTAAAATATTCAGCAATTAATGTAGGTTATTCTTGATTAACAAGAGTAGACACTTCAGCCCATAAAATTCGCCTCTGCCTATAATCTGAATCTACATAAACGGTCAGCAAAATCCATGGTGCTTTCCCTGGCTTTGCAATAATGAAAATAATTTACTGCAAATAATTATTAGCCATAATTCTTTATATTCCTTAGCACATAACTCCACCATGTCTCTTTACATTCTTAGTAGTTATAGCACATAAATTCAGCATTCTTTTTAATTGTTGGAAGTTAGAGCATATAACTCTATCATGTCCCTTAACTTATATTAAGTCTATAACTCATAGAAAGGGACTGTTGGATTTCCAAGTCTCTTTTTATGAGAGAGAGAGAGAGCATTGTATGGGACCCATTAGGCATCTGTTTCTTTGGTAAGCCAAACTCTACTTCTAGTCCAACCAAAATATATTTAATGATTAAATCATTTACTTTATATATAATTAATGTGCTTGGTTTGACGACTGCAATCATGCCCATGAACAGATGATAGTTTTATCCAAAGAATAGAGATTAAAATAGTACCCCTCAACAGTGTCTGATAAAAATGTCCCTCAATCGACTGATATTCCATGCAAGCTAATATTCTGGAAACTAACACCATTTACGTAAATACCTCTCCATATTGTTGGAGCCAACACAATTTAGATATTTGTAAAAAAAATATTTTATATACATGTTATATATTAAAATATTGATAAAATATTTTCCTAAATTGATAGGCCGGGTTTCAATCTAACACATAAGAGATGCAATTTAGAATATTCTCTCAAGCAATCGAAAGTATGTCTCCTCTATTAGATGTCTATAAATCTCCATCTATCTTCCATGTAGCCCAACAAGTTTGTAAACAGGCTCCTACTTGCAAAGCTACATAATTTTAACACGGCTAATTATCACCCTCAATTTGATAAAGGACTTTCTATAAATTGCATCTCGAACAACTCTTCTCAAGATGATAGTGATTAGTCCAAGAGTGTTCCTTAAGTTGGTCCTAATTAATATTCGTTATTTTACGAACATCCAAAATAGTAACCACTATCGCCAATAGTAGTACAATACACGATAAGCATTCATGAATATGTTGCCCTACCATACTTATTTTGTGATTATATTTTAGATTTCAAGGTTTTCAGAGCATCTACTCAATTAATAATCTCTATTACTAACATGACCTCTATGTAATATATGGATAGACTATAAGATATCAATTAGAAGTATGATGTAGTGATAAACTCGAATCTAAGTTTATTTACTTACTGAATCTTCGTAGGACATAACTTTCTTTCGGATAGGTGTTTTGAACCAGAAAACAAGAAAACTTGGGCCAATTCTCACCAAAAAAAAAAGATCAAAGATAAAAGAAAGAAAAGAAAAACTAATGCTAATGGAACTTAGCTTTGAACAACTACAACTTACAATATACACTCAATATATAAAAGATACAATGCCGAAATTATGCCCAAAGGCGCTTTTAAACCTATTGCATGGTGGAAATTTTGTTTCCACTGAGGCCCAAACATGATACACAACAAGCTTTGCAATTCTTTCCCAACTCTATGGTCTCTTTCTAATGTATTGTTTGATTTTTTTTTTTTTTTTTTTTGGGTACAACGGCTGCTCATGTATATTTTTCAAACTACCAATCTTACTATCGCATGCAATTACACAGAATTTATGGATAATCATGAATTCTTAACCAAGAACCGGGAAGGGGTCAAAAAAGTATCCCAAATATTAAAACTCGCCCACATGGCAAATGACTGCAACACAACCATATTGGTACAGCACTTGTGGGCAAGTTCACCGCACATACACCTTTTAGAGAAAGAGAACTCTGTGGAAAGTACCTTTTTTTTCGTTTGGGATAGGGCTACAAGGACCTTTCTGCAAACCTAGGTAGCAAAATAGCTACGTGGGACCCTAGCTTTCCGTGCCAAAGAGGGGCCCGGTGCCCATGTGCTCCTCGTGAATCCCCAAAGAGGACGCTTCGAGCCTCTACGTTTGGGGTTTGGTGACGTGGTACGACTGTCGTTTCTACCTTAAAAAATTAGTCTCTAGACTCGGGCCCACCACTTTATACACAAGGTGGTGGGTCCGGAATATACATAAATATATATATATTAAATGTGCTACCGATTGGGGCAGTTTGCTGTGTTCAAGTGCTCTTGTGATTTAGCACGACTAATTGTGGGATGAGTAATCATTAGTAACGACAATTACCCAGAGATGGAAACATTTCTAAATTATTCATGTCTTTTTCTTTAGGTCAATGATACTTTTTGATATTATTTTTTATATTCAAATTGATTAAAATTTTAAACAATGTTGTCATATATTGTGAGCTGTTCCAAACTTTTATATGATTCTTGTGTTAGAAAAATGCTATTGATCACTTGCTAGTTTCAGTTCTACCATGATAAATAGATAAAAAAATAATAAAATCATTGTCCTCTTGTGAACTATTTCAATTTGCTTGAGACATGATAGAGTGCGCTCTAGTACTTGTAGCTATAAATATTACTACTGGGTATTGATGATGGTGATGTTTCTACAATTTATTCATAGAAAAAGATATATCTACTAGAACAATTTTAAAATATAAGAGCGCGCGCGCGCATATATATATATATATATATATATATATATATATATATATATATATATATATATATAATTTTAAAAATGTCTCCAAAGTTATTAGAGTATTTTGCAAAAATAGATGCTATATTTTCACTTTTAATAGTATTCGTCTAGATTTTTTTATTACAATAAACAATTTTTTCACTTTTTGCGAACCAAAATGTGTCTCGCCATATCAGCCTATTTTACTATTAGAATAAAGAGGGAATGGGATGAAAAAGTATGGCATATTTGAATTAATTAAAATACGGTGAAAAAAAATATAACTTAAGAGAGAAAAAAAGAGGCAGAGCGGGAACTTTCTTCTATCCATCACCATTTTTGATGTCTACCATCACCCACCACCGCATCTAATCTTCATCACTGTCTATCATCATCAAAAGTCTACATCACAGCCCAACACTGCTAGTGATCTCTACCGCAACCAATAATCTCCACCACCATTAATAATCTCCATCACACCTACTACTATAAATGAACTTTATCACCACCCACCATATTACCAATTATCTCCACTATTATTAATGATTTCCATCATTGACGTTGATTTCCATCACTCCCTGCTATCAACGATGATCTCTATCATTACCTATCATTATCGACAATCTCTTTTATCACCCACCACTAATGATGATCTCCACTACTGCCAACCACCAATAATGATCTCCACATTGCATACCATGGACGATGGTCTCCTACATTATCCACCACCGCCGACAATCTTCACCACCATCCACTAATCATAATATTGACAACAGTCCGTCACTATCGATAATCTCCACCACTAGCCAGAACCATTAATTGTAGGTAGTAGATGATCATTATTGGAGATGATGCATGTATTTTAGCAAAGAGTTTTATGCATTATAAACTGCTAATTCACGAGTATCAAACCAAGATCCAAAGTTTCGGTACCAGATATGTAGTTGTATTTATTTGGTACGATAGCAAATCATACTATGTACCAAAACTTGGTATGCAAATGCATATCAGTTTGGTATTAATACAAAATTTTTGGCTTTTTATTACTTTTGTCTTTGAGGATTATTTTAAGATTTTTAAATATTTAAAAGTATTGTAGTGTACTTTAAAATACACAATTAGTTCATGGTTAATATTAAAAGTATCTAATTAAGGTTTATAAATATTCCAAATACTTTTAGAGTACTTATCCATGCAAAAAAGAAAAAGCTAAGAAAGGAAGAAAGAAAATAAAAAGAAAAGGAATAAAAGAAAGGAAGGAAAGAAGGAAAAAAGGGTAAGAAAGAAGGGAAGGAAAGAAGAAGAAAAGGAAGGAAAGAAGGGAAGGAAGGAATAAGAAAAAAAAAGAGAGAAATGAGAAAAAAAAAGGAAGAAAAGAAAGAAAGGAAAGAAAGGAAAGAAAAAAAAAAGGAAAGAAAGGAAGGATGAAGAGAAATAAGTAGAATAAGTAGAAAAAGGAAAAAAGGGAGAAAAAAAGAGAGAAATTAAGGAAAGAAGAAAAAAGCGAAAGAAAGAAGCAAAAAAGAAAAGAAAAGGATAATAGGCTTTAAACGATTTTGGTCCTTTATCGATCCAAATGATGGAATTGTCCTGATACCTTATCAGGAATTCCTATCAATACACCCTGACTTAGGTAGTTAGGGTTGACATGCCCTAAACCAAGCAGTTTGGGTTGGTGAGGCTTTATTTATATCAAACTGATTTTTTTTAAAGATATTTATTTTTCTAGAGAAATAGATAATATCCAGATATAGTGGTATTTTGATGCCATCAAAAATTTAAAAAAATTCTAAGAAATCAATAAACTTAAAAGTTAGATGTGATTTATGCGATAAAACCTGTTATCATGATAATAATGAACATGCTAATATTTGTAGTGAATCTCCATTTGAATGGAAAGATCTAGGCATTCTCAGTTTTAATTGGCAATCAAATATACTTGTAATACTTACAATTTTGCAGGCAATCTCATCCTCTACTAAACTGTGTACATGATTGTTGAGCATGGGTCAATTGACTGTCTCAAAAATGGGCATCAATAAATAATATGTCAATCCCCTTTTAAAATATATATATTAGATTCATGTGCATCAGCTTTTTAAGATGTATATCACCAATTTAAAAAGTTGGCAATAATTGTGTGTACTTGTAACTTTCGGTATTTCATAATGTATGTATCAGCTTTTTTCTAATAAGTGCATTACCCATTTAAAATCTATGCATCACTGATTTAAAATGTATGCACTAGCAATTGATCATGTATGAATTGCTTGTTTTAAATGTGTGCATCACTGCCATCAAATATTAGCATAGTTGGTTGGCATCTCTCTATTGAAGTCTTGTCCTTCGGGTGGCTTAGAGTTCAAATCTTGGATGTTGCCTAAGAAATGAAGGCATTTCTTTTTTAAATTGAATATATTGGACTCTTGTTTATTAGCTATTTAAGTTATATGCGTTCAAACTTTGAAATATGTGCATCAATCGAATGAGTGCATCACCCTTTCTAATGTGGGCATCAACAATCTAAATACGCATTTTTAACTCTTGGTCACCGTCCAATGAGTAGACGATCTTTTTAAAATTATTTCATCATTTATTTAAAATGTTTGAAACAAGATTTGAGTATGTATGGGTGGTCCATTTCAAATACATGCATCTGAAGTTTATAATATGTGCATCATATTTTTAAAATAATGCATCAATTGTTTATAATATGTACTTATAGATCTTTAATATCTTATAATATGTGTATTAGCTGTCATCATCCAATGATATTACTTGTTTAAAATGTATAAACCAATAATTAAACATGCATCGGTCATCCATTTCAAATATGCACATCAAATTTAAATGGCAAGCCTTCAACCATCACGCTACAGAATGAATTCCTACTTTTTATATATGAAACATTTATTTTACTTATTCAAATTTATTAAGGTCATTTAACGATCATTTGATGTATATTATGATATTTTATATTTTAATCAATATTTTTATAAAAAATAATGATATTTTATGTAAAAAAATATATTTATATTATGTCATCATATATATATATATTTATTTTTAATATTTCAACATAAATTCACTGAAACTAGGGACTTGGACCCTTGATAAGGTCAATCTCTATGATTGTTTCATAACCATGCCTTAAATCCTTAGTTATCTATGCTTTGACTGTGATTTGCATAGTAAATTCTACTCCTATCCTTTATGATTATTTTTAATATTATTTTTTAATCATTAATTATTTTAAAAATTTAGTTCATATTCGCATAATATCTAACTTATATCTATATTAAGATAAAAAAAATATGAATATAAATATATTTGACTTATATCCATATTTTTTCAGAATAAATATGAACATGCTTGTTATCTAACTCGTATTTGTATCTATTTAGAAAAAAAATATGGATGCTAATTTTGGTAACCATTTAATATCCATATTTGTATTCATATTTTTTAAAGAATATGGATACAAATATGGCTATACCAATATCTGATCTCTATTCTATCTGCTTTCAACAATGCATGTGTAAATCATTCATTTCAAATGTGTGCATTAGAAGTTTATAATATGTGCATAACCTTCAAAAAATATGTGCATCGTATTTTATTATGTTAGTTATTTAAGAGGTATACATAAGCAATTTGAAACATGTGCATCATCTATAATTTATAGATGCACATATAGATTGTGGATAGTCATTGAGATCATCAAAAGTGGTGGATGGTGCATACTATTGTCAATGGTGGATGGTGATAGAGATCATCAATGGTAGTCGATATTATCGACCATTGGCTGGCCATTGTTGGCCTGGTGGGCTGCTGCTGGTAGTGGAGATAGTCAGTAGTGGAGATCATCAATAGTGGTGGGAGATGGTAGAGATCTCTAGCGGTGGTGGGCTATGATAGAGAACATTTGTAGTTCACCATGCTAGAATATTGTATCTATTTCTTCAAGAAAATAAATATCTCTAGAAAAAAAATTTTAATTCAATATGTGTGCATCAACAATTTATAAAGTGTACATCGCTTTGTTAAAATATGTGCATTACCTCCAACGATAATCATCCATAACTCACCATCAATGGTTTTGGATGTTGGTGGGGATAACTAGTAGTAGTAGGTAGTGGTGGATATTATTAGTAAGGGATGGTGACAAAGATCATAAATGATGACAAATAGTGGTGGAAATTGTTGTGATGGTGGAACGATGGATATCATTGTTGGTAATGGGTGATGGTGGAGATCATTATTGACGATGGTGGATGGTAAGTGAGATCATCGTTGGTGGTGGGTAGTGGTGATGATCGTGGTCAAAGGTGGTCAATGTTAGAGATTGTTGGGGATGGTGGTTATGATGGGGATAGTTGGTAATGGTCGGTACTAGTAGGGATCGCTAATATTGATGGGTTATGTGGAGATTACAAGTGGTGTTGGCTAGTAGTGGAGATCACTATCAACAGTAGGCACTAATCAAGATTCTTGATGATGGTGGGCGATGATGGAGATTAGAGGCAGTGATGCGGTGGAGACCACGATAAGGAACAATGATGGTGGTGGATGATATTGGGACTGCCAGAGTTGGTAGGTGGCAATGGGATGGCGACTGGTAGTAGGCGGCGGTGATGATTCTTCCCTCTCACCTCTGAGGATAAAGTGGGCTAACATAGTGAGGGACATTTGGATCTAGAAAAATTAATGATCATTCTTGCAAATACTGAAAATCCTGGACCAATGCTACAAAAAGTAAAAATAAAATGATTGTTTTTGCAAGATGCCTTAGTTATTAAACTTGGACTTGGGACCAAACCAACCTAAGGTTCGGTCACTAGGTTATTGGTCCGACCACTAGATCAATCAATAAGACAAGATTTATATTAAAGTAAATTAAAAAGTTAAATTATAAAATATTAGATAAAAATAAAAAATATTCACATATAGTGATTGGTAGGTTTCTATTTAAAGATTCATTATATTACATGCCTAGATTCTATGTTGCTTCTTAGTTGTAGTTTATATAGAAATAATCATGAATCGCTTAATTTTATAAAAATAAATATATGTTGACCAAAGGAATTGATTTTGATGGTTATAAAATAAATGAGTATGTTATTAATTGTTGTATATTTTGGAGTAGTTTAATTGGTTTTTTAAAAAAGATTTAAGAGTTTGAATACTTGGAGAAGCTTAAAAGATCAAAATCTTAGAGTTGGAGAAAAGTTCAAAGTTGTTCAGAAACTTCTGCAGTATAGGAGCGGACTTCACCTTCATAGGAGTTGACCCTTGGATGCCTACAGGGCAAAATAGAGGATTTAAAATCTTTTGGATATTAGAAGTTGACCTTAGGTGCATAGGAGTCGATCCCCCACTCTCCAGGAGTCAACTTTGGCACTTAAGTGTGGATTAGGATAGCCTAGGAGTCGACCCTAGGTTGGTAGGAGGACCCCTGGAAGCCACAGGTCAGAAATAGAATGATGAAATTTCTTGGCCTTTCAAAAGCTGACCACTAAAGACCAAGGGCCGATCCTTGAATACCACGAATCAACACCCAAAGTGCAAAAGCCAAACCCTAGAAAGCCGTAGGCTGGAAATAGAATGTTGATATTTTTGGGCCTTTCGGAAGTCTAGTCCTGAAGAGTTGGGGACAACCTCTCTGTCCAGATAGCTTTATAACGGCTAGTTTTTCAATGCAAGAAGAATCCATTAAATGCTTCCCAACATCTCTCCAACAGAATCAATGGTCAAAAATCATTTTCCAGCAACCCTCCGTCATATATAGACCTCCTAAGTCAAGGGAAAAAGAAGAGATTAAGAAGATTGAGCACATTGAAAGAGAAAAACAGCCATATAGATTGAAGAGCACTTAATACAGATACAACCACCACTTCAAAAGCTTTAAATGAAGATTTCCACCTGAAGTGCAAGACAAATATAGCTTACTTTTAGCAAATTAAAGAGTAATTTATTAGTTTTATTTCAGCTCATTAAGGAGCATTTATTGTACTATTGTTCTTTTATTATTTCACTTTATATTTGTAGGTGACAAGTTTCAAGTATATTGAAATTTGGGAAAGATTTATCCAGACCTTGAAATGGAGTATAAGGGGCTTGCTCATAGCTGAAAACTGAGTGACTAGTTTGGATGAAGCTAGGATTCTTAGTCGATGATATTTGATGATTGTAATTGTTTGAGAATGATTAGTGAATTGAAAATTTCTAAGAAGATAGTTTTAGGGAGTGGATGTAGGTGTTGGGTTTAGCACTGAACCACTACAAATTCTTTGTGTTTGTGATGCTTTAGATTGTTTTCTTTGTAGATTTTACTTTTTGGATATTTATTGTGCATTCTTGTCTAAAGCACCTCACATACACTTTCAGACACAAGTTTTTTGCTACACATACTTGAATTTTTTTTGAGAAATCCAATTCACCTCTCTCTTGAGTTGCTTTGCCTGACAAGAAGTGATATCAGAGCTAATCTATCTAGGTCCTCATTGACTTAACTATCAAAAGTTGAAGATAGATGGTCACCCAAATTTGATCTTCTCTTGTTGAGGGATAGACCATTAATTTATCTCCTCTTTTCAATAGCACAAATTATATATATTGGAAAGTATGCATAGAAATTTTTATTCAAGTACTCGATTATGACATATGGTGTGTCATAATCAATGGACTCGATACACCCATAAGATAATTGATGGTGTACCCTCTCCCAAGCCCAAAAGCGAATGGGATGAGTATGATATGAAGATAGCTCAACTTAATGTTAAGACCATGAATATTTTATATTGTTGTTCAGATGAATATGAGTTTAATGGAATTTCAACTTGTGTTTCAGCTAAAGAAATTTGGAATATATTAAAAATTACACATGAAGGAACTAATCAAGTTACCAAATCTAAGATAAATATGAACTCCTTAAGATAGAACCTAATTAGTCTATAATTGAAATATTTATTAGATTTACTGATATTATAAATGGCTTAAGGAGTCTTGGAAAATCTTATACTAATAGCAATCTTGTGAAGAAGATTCTCAGATCATTACTAAGAACATGGAAGGCAAAAGTCAATAATGATTTAGGAAGCAAAGGACCTCAATAGACTACTATTGGGAGAGCTCCTTGGCTCGCTAATGACGCATGAGTTGATAATGAAACAAAACCATGAGGATGAATCAAAGAGGAGGAAGACCATTGCTCTCAAGTCCATGGGCTAAAAAAGGAAGAATCAGGAGAATCTGAAAGTAGCGACGACAACAAAAAAATGGTACTGATCACAGGGGCGGCCTATTGCATTTGAGGGTCTTAGGCGAACTCACTAAAGGAGGTCTTTTTTTAAAAAAAATAATGAAATTTTTTTAATAAGTATAAAATACTTTAAAAATTTATTTTAAAAAAATTTATGTAGCTTTTTGATATGCAAAATTACTAATCAAACCTTTGTACTCAAGATTCATTAAAATACTATTTTCAATCGCTAATATAGCTAATCTATTTAATCTTTTTTGTGATATAGTTGAGTGCAAATAAGATTTTATAGTTTAGATCAGAATACAGTTGAGCATACATGGGAAAGAAGGCAGGTTCCAAAATCGCTTTCTTAAATATAAGCATGATGACACACTGCAACATTTGTTTTTAGACAGATAAATTTTGCAAATAAAAGTCTGGCACCCAACAATACCATATCACATTTTTTATGAGAAAAGGTTCTTAAATTGTACAAAAAACATTGCTACCTTTAGAACATCAGGTGTGGTGAATCCTGCACCGATCAGCTGACCCTTGCGAACATCAAATTTCTTTCGTGTCAATTTGTTCAGTATACTGCATAAAAATAAACAGACAATATGTATGACATTGATTTAGAGTGTTTCCATTGCATGGTACGATAGCAATTAAATAAAGGACAACAAAATATAAGATGCAAATAGTAAGAGAATAATTTCAAGGTAACTAATAATGCAAATATATATTAACTTTTCTAGGGACTAAAAGCATATTAATATTTCTAGATCCCAACCTCATCACAAGATTTCTACACCACAGACGACTACAAGTTGAAGTCGGATTACAGATCAATGTTTATGTACATGTAACTCGCTCGGATAGAGAACATGCTTATATAGAGAAAAACAAAAAGCAAGTATAAAATAGCATGCCTAAGCAATTATGAAAATACTTTAAGGAACATAATAATAAAGCTTGCAGAAGAAAATTGAATAAAGAATCCTTCCTATTCTTAAAGTTGAAGGATGGCAAGACTTGACAATTGAAATTTTCTTTTAAAAAATATGATTATATTACCAAGAACAATACTGATATAAATCACATTATGACAGTATTTTTTTTATTAAAAAAGGATAGAACTAAACTCCAGCATCAAAATATATGAAAAGGAAAATCCAAGGGAATTGGTGTGGAAGCGGACCTTTCCACAATTGGTGTGGAATTTGGAAATAAGGGATGGACTTCGACACCAATGGTAGCTGCCAAAGAAGCCAAGAACTTGATTATTTTTTTAAATAAAAGGAAAGTAATCAATATTAAAAAAAGAGAACATAGGAATTAAATCCCTCAAGGCTCAAAGTAACCGTCAAAATGAGAGAGAAATAAATCCCTAAAACCTAGAAAAACAACGAATGATGCAAAAGAGAAGAAAGCGGAAGAGATAATAGAAGAAAAATGCCATCTTTCCTTGATGGATTCCAAAGAGGGTGGATGGGGTGTTCCTTTACTCGTCCAAAAAAATGCACAAATTCCCCAAGATCCCACTCAAGACCAACCAAAACTCAGAAATCATTGATTATATCACCAAAAAATACAAGAGACATCATATTATATGGTGTTTATTTCTCAAATCGAAGCATAAATCCTGACAAGAGCCTCAGAGAAGAGCACTTTGAATCCCAAATCACGGTGAGAGCACAAGAAAGGCATCAATCCCACGATACCTACCTTGCTTGTGCTTGGATCTGCCCGATCCCTTCCTTTTGAGTGTTGGCAACACCACCACCTTAGTTCTTCTCGCTCTGAGAGGTTCGCCTTACTTGTGGACGGCTCCCTTCTCAACGGTGTGACACTGGGCGCACTTGGTCTTGAAGATCTTCTTCCTAGCCTTCGGATTGCCGGGAGGATCCTCTACGAATGACAGCATATGAGATCTAGGGTTAAGATTTACTTCGCTTCTCACAAGGCAAAGTCCTACCACTCCCCTTATATGTATACCGGTGTTCATTGAAATTATTAAAATACCCTCTCTAACTCTTGAAATGGCATTGGCCACCTATTTTATTGTAATAGAAACTTTAAAATGTTAGGGGTATTTTAGGGATGAGCAATAGTTCTGGAAGCTTGGGCTAGGAAAGCGGGGCCTTTCTCTGGCCCGAGGCCTTAGGCAACTGCCTATCTCGCCTAAGGGTCAGGCCGGCTCTGGCTGATCACTAGAAGATTTAGGAAATTCATGAGGAAGAAAATGCATGAAATGTAGAAGATACCAATGGCAAAAAAGGAGGCAAGCAAGGAAAAAGAGAAGAAGCAAGTTGTTTGCTATGAGCGCAAGAAACTAGGGCACTTCAAGGTTGACTACCTAGTACTTAAGAAAGCTTCCAGAAAGCCAAAAAATAAGGTAATGATGCTTACATGGAGCGATAGCGATGACTCAAGTTTGGATGAGGAAACTCATGATGTAGCTAACTTGTGCCTCATTACCTATGAAGATAAAGTAAATTTTGAATATTTGATTGACTTCATTTTTAATGAACTTAGAAAAGCTTTTTATAATTCACTAGATGAACTAAATAAGTTAAGAATGAAGAACAGAGAACTAAAAAAGATAAATCAAGCTTTAGCTAATGAAAAAGAAAGAAATGTTGAAAAAAAGCAATTAATTAATAAAAGAAAATTAGAACTTAAGAAAGAAAGTAGATTGGCTGAGATCTATCATTGATAAATTTATTTAGAGTTCAAAAAAACTTCAAATAATTAATTTTAGATAGACAAAGAGCTATGTATAATTTTTAGCAAAAAATATGTATAATAAGGCAGGTCTTAGTTATAACCTGCAAAAAAAGCAAAATATTTTGGAAAATATTTCTATAAAGGCTTATAATGATAGTGACTTGTTTTAGCTATAGTAGATTAGGAAACAAATCTTATTCTTGTAATTTCAAAAGATTTGGCAATGTTTTAGTTAAGAAAGTATGGATTCCAAATGAAATCACAATGATTAACTAAAAAGATCCAAAAAAGCTTGGATACCTAAATCAAAAACTTTAATTTCTGTGTTGCAGGTGTATCTTGTAGCTGTGGAATAAAAAAAATGATACCTCGACCGCAGCTACTCAAGGCACTTGACGGGTGATGAATCCTAATTCATCAATCTTTAGGCTATGTAGAGGATTGGTCATCTTTGGCAACAACAACAAAAGAAAGGATCATTGGAATTGGTAGTACTGGTATCAGTTCTTCCATTTTATTGAAAATATTTTGTTAGTAGATGGTTCTAAATATAATTTGCTTAGTATATGTCAATTGTATGATAAAGGTTTTAAAGTCATTTTTGAAGCTTCTATGCATATTGTCTCTAGTCCCAATGATGATGGTATAAGACTTATTGGACATAGGCATGGCAACATTTGTATAGTTGATCTAGATCATCTTTCCATGCAAAACATGAATGCCTAGTTATAATGAATACCAAAATCAATGAGACTAGTTGGTTACGGCATAGTAGGATAGCACATGCAACATGAATTTGATTTTGAAACTTATTAAAAAGGATCTTATTGTAGGATTGCCTAAGTTGAAATTTGAAAAAGATAGATTTTGTGATGCATGTCAACTAGTAAAACAAACTAAAGTATCTTTTAAATCAAAAAATGTGGTTCAACTTCTAGGTCATTAGAAATATTATATATTGATTTGTTTGAACCTGCTATGACCACAAGCCAAGAGGTAAACATTATGGTCTTATAATTGTTGATGTCTTTTTTTTTTTAATTTTATATGGGTTTTGTTTTTGGCACACGAAGATGAAGCCTTTACTATATTTACTAAGTTTTATGAAACAGTTTCAAATAAATTTTTTTTATCGATTTTATGTTATTTGAAGCAACCATTGAATCGAGTTTGAAAATTAAGATTTTGAGAAGTTTGTAACAAAAATAGAACTCAACATAATTTTTTTGCACCTAGGATACCTCAACAGAATAGGATGATAGAAAGAAAAAATAGGACCTTAGAAAAGATAGTCTGTATCATGTTGAGAAAAGAAAATCTCTTGAAGTATTTTTGGACGAAAATAATTAATACAACATATTACATTTTAAATCATACTTTGATAAGATTGATTTTTTTAAAAAAAACATCCTATAAGCTTTGTTAAGGAAGAAACTGAGCATTAGGTATTTTTATATTTAAGGTTGCGAATGTAAAATTGGATGAAGCAATTTTTCTTAGATATTTTACTTTTAGAAAAACATATTGAGTTTTTAATAACAAGACATTAGTGGAGTATGTTACTAGTGCTTGTATGTTTTGGAGTAGTTTAATTTATTTTTTAGGAAAGCTTTAGGAGTTTGAATGCTTGGAGAACTATAGAGAAGTTCAAAATATCAAAAAGTTTGAAGTTGTTCGGAGGCTTTAGCATTATAGAAACCGACTCCAGTATCATAGGAGTTGACCCCTGGATGCCCATAGGTCAAAATAGAGGATTTAAAATTTTCTAGATATCAGGAGCCAACTCTAGGTGCATAGGAGTTGACCTTTTCTCTCTAGAGGCACTTGGGAGCTGATTGGCATAGGCCAGAAGTCGACTCTTGGAAGCCACAGTTCAGAAACAGAATGATAAAATTTTTTAGCCTTTTAGGAGCTGACCTTTGATGACTAGGGGCTGACCCTGACCTACGCCTGAAGTGTAGGAGTTGACCCTTGGAAAGCCACAAGCTAGAAACAAAATATTGGGTTTTTGGGCCTTTTAGAAGCTAACCCCTAAAGATTAGGTGCCGATCTTTGAGGACCTGAGGCAGACTCCTAAAAAGCTGGGGTCAAGCCCTCTATTTGGGTAGCTCTATAACGACAAGTTTTTCAATGCAAGCAACTGTGTTAAGTACTTTCTAACAATTCTCTAGCCGGCTCCAATGGTCAAAAATCATTCTTCAACAACTCTCCATCATATATAAACCTCCTAAATCTAGAGAAAAAGAAGAGATTGAGCATATTGAAAGAGAAAAAGAGCCATATATATTGATGAGTATTCAATACAAGCATAACCATCACTTCAAGAGCATTAAGTGAAAATTTCCACATAAAAGAGAGCATCCCTCCAGCTAATTAAAAAACCCTTATTGGCATTGTTTCAGCTCACTAAAGAGCATTTATTATATTCATTGTTCTTTCATTATTTCTCTTTGTATTTGTGGGTGACAAGTTTTAAATGTATTGAAACTTGGAAAAAGTTTATCCATACCTTGAAACTGAGTGTAAGAGGCTTGCTTATGCTTGGTTAATGAGTGACTAGCTTGGATTAAGTTGGAATTCATGGTCAGTGATATTCGATGATAGTAATTGTTCGAGAATGATTAGTTGATTGAAAATTCATAAGGAGGGAGCTTTTGAGCGTGGAATTGGGGGTTGGATTTAGTACCAAACCACTATAAATTCAGTGTTTGTGATGCTTTGATTGTTTTCTTTGTAGATTTCATTCTTTTGGATATTTATCATGCATTCTTTTATTAAGCATCTCATATACACTTTCAAGAGTTAGTTTCTACTGCATATACTCAAATTCTTTTTTAATAAACCTAATTCACCTCCCCCCTTCTTGGGTTGCTTCGTTGGACAACAATATAAGACAAAAAATATGAAAAAATTATTAATATTTTTTATTCTTACAAGATATTTTTAGTTAATAGTAAAGTTATAAAATATCTAAAAATAATATAAAATTTTTCTATTTTCAATCCAGGGGAATATTTTTTATAATCAAAGAATTTATTGTTGAAAAGTTACATCCTATACATAATAATACATAATATTTTCCATATCATATAAGTAATAATATAGAAAATAATATTTTCTATGATGTATAAGCAATAAATTATCTTATAACATCATAATAAATGTTCTCTCAGTGATTGAGAGGCATGTGAGTATATGATGGAATAGGACCAATCCAATTTTTATCTAGTCAATTGTAATTCCATTCTAATTATGAAACTAAACTGGACATGTATTTGGCTCACTAGTTTTTCTTTCGAGGAGCTGGTTTGGTCTAGTTTTAATAAGTATGACTCTCTTGGAATCAACTAAAATAAACTATCTTGGAACTTTCGAAGAATTCCCTGTATTTCTTTTTCCAAATTTCATATTCCCTTTTGCAGAGCTAAATTGTTCTTTAGCTTGAAAAATTAATCGTTTACCAATGGTGACTTGGAAGTATGCTGTTACGGTATATAGAATTCAATCAATGCAATCAAATAGAGCTACAACATAAGTCACATTTAAACTAGACCTGATACATAAATGAAAAGAATATAAATGGTAAAGGATAGATATATCATTTATCATCATCCTTCTTTTCATGGAATTGGTTCATGAGCACTGAGGATGATAGTGGTATTTTGATGATTAACACAACCATTGAAGGAATATCTAATTAAATATTACAAGGTAATATGATACATCATTACTAAGTTCGTCACTCTCAGTACATTAGTAGAATGAGATCAAGATGTATTTCAATGATTAAAAATGAGATAAAATTTGCGATAGAAAAGGGATAGTGAATTCTAAATTCTAATTCGGCAAAGTTTTAAGCAAAACGTACTCTCAAGGAGATGATAGTAATTTTCATTGTTAAGAATATGTAGCACCACCATGACATATATTCAAAATTGTTTGAAGAATATTTCATTGATTATATATATGAATCTAACCCTAAGTTGCAGCAAAGTGTGGAATGAGTCAACCCCGGCATATCAAGGAACCAACTGGCACACTTCTGCAAAAATGGCACGGATGAATAGTACTTGGGTTGACCCAAGTGGAAGTTGAGTCGACTCCATCTTCAAGCCTCATGAAAACAAGTCTCTAGAATTCCTGAGAGGGTCGACCCCAATGAAACTTGAGTCGACCCCACCTTGAGTCAACCCAAACTGAACATGAGTCGACCCAAAGGCTGTGTCATTCAAAAATTGGTTCTCTGGAATCTCTGAGAGGGTCGACCCCAATGGAACTTGAGTCGACCCAACTGAACCTTGAGTCGACCCAAGTGAAAAACGGGTGAAATGTAAGGTTCTGTATTTTTTGAGAGGGCCGACCCCAATGTAGCATAAGTCGACCCAAGTGAAAGTTGGGTCGACCCCAGTGAAAGTTGGGTATAAAAGTTGAGTCGACCCCAAGTCTGATGAACAGTGGTTTGAGTCGACCCCAGAAAAGTTTGGGTCGACCCAAGCACGGGCAGAAGCATAACGGCTAGTTCTGCAGAAGTACTTTTTGTCCTTCCAACAGCAAGTAACGGCTAGTTTTTGAAATCTAACCAATGGGGGGTGTCCAATGGATGAGGAAAACTATTTAAAGGGACACTATTCATCAGAGAAAAGTATCCTTTTGCAAAATATCAAAGCTTACACAAGAAAGACAAGTGTCATAATCTTCTTCATCCAAGTGCTTCATTCAAAGAGTCAAAAGGAAGTGGTTGAGCAGATTTCAAGAGACATTAAGAGCTCCATCCACCCTTGAAGAGTGAAGTATTCTTGACAAAGAAGAGAGAAGTCTCATCAAGCGATAATTATATTTTAAACTCTTCTTTGTAGCTTATAATTGTTATATTTGCTCATCTAGGAGTTTCAACTTTCTTCTTCTTTTAATCACATTGTAAAGGTTTGTTGGTGAGCCCGTAAAACTAACAGTGTAGGTTTGTTGGTGAGCCCGTAAAACCAATTGTGAAGGTTCGTTGGTGAGCCCGTAAAACCAACATAGGTTCTTGGTGATTCCGGAAAACCAAAGTATAAAGGTTTTTGGATTGTGAGCCCGAAAAACAATCCAACTGTAATCCGCGGGATTATAGTGAATTCCCAAGAGGTCGCTTGGGGAGTGGACGTAGGTGCTTAGGAGAGCACCGAACCACTATACATCTTGTGTGTTTGCATTGTATATTGTTTCTAAATTTCACTCATTCATCGATTGACTAAATTAAGATAGTAAAAATTTAGAGAAACCAATTCACCCCCCCCCCCCCCCCCCCGCCCTCTTGGCTTGTCACCTTGGGCAACAAGTGGTATCAGAGCAAGGTTCTCACACAGTATTTGTTGATCTCACAATCAAGAGACAAAGATTATGACAACCCAAGTAGGATGTTCTATGAGTGAGGGGCAATCCACAAATAGACCTCCTCTGTTTAATGGCTCAAATTACACATACTGGAAAGCTAGGATGAGGATATTCATTCAAATTCTAGACTATGAATTATGGAATATCAAAACTAGAGGACCACACACACCCACAATTAGTATAGAGGGCACACTCATTCCCAAACCAGAAATGGATTGAAATGAGGGTGATAGAAGACTTGCACAACTAAATGCAAAAGCAATAAATGTACTTTACTGTTCACTAGATGTAAGTAAATTCAATAGAATATCTACATGCATCTCCGCGAAAGAATTTGGGATAAACTAGAGGTCACACATGAAGGAACTAATCAAGTCAAGGAGTTAAAAATAAATATATTAGTTCATAAGTATGAGTTGTTTAAAATGGAGTCCACTGAGTCCATAACTGAAATGTTTACTCGATTCACAGAAATCATAAATGGGCTAAAAAATTTAGGAAAGTCTTATACTAACTCTGATTTAGTGCGAAAAATTCTCAGGTCTCTACGAAGAGTTTGGGAGGCCAAAGTAACAGCAATTCAAGAAGCAAAGGACCTCAATACATTGCAATTGGAAGAACTTCTAGGATCACTCATGACCCATGAGTTGACTATGAAGCAAAATTCAGAAGATGAGGTCAAAAAAAGAAAGACCATTGCCTTGAAGTCTACTACTCCAAAACAGAAAACTGAATCAGAAGAATCTGATGATGAGGAGGAATATGATGAAGAAGGAATGGCTATGCTTGGAAGAAAATTCAGAAAATTCATAAGAGGAAAGAAGAAATTTCATAAAAGGAAGCCCTTCTTCAAAGGTAGCTCAAGCAAAGAAAAGGGTAAAGACAAAGAAAAGAAAAAGGAAACGCCAATTTGCTATGAGTGTAACAAGCCCGGGCATTTCAAGATAGATTGTCCGGAATTAAAGTGGATGGCAAGAAAACTTAAGAAGAAGAACTTCATGGCTGAATGGAGTGAAAGTGAAGAGTCAAGCTCGAAAGAGGAAGATCAACAAGAGACGGCCCAAATCTGTCATATGGCCAATGACGATGAGGTAGATTCTGAACTTGAATGTGATTTTACAGTAGAAGAGTTACATGATGCATTTTTAGAACTCATAGAAGAACACAAGAAATTAATCAATAAAAATAAAGTTCTAAAAGATGCAAATCAATCTCTTATCAAAGAAAAGCAAAAACTATCTAATGACTATGAAACATTAAGTAGGAGATTCACCGATGAAACCAAAATTCAAACTGCTGAAAATGTCAAGTTAAAGGAAGATGCTGAAAAATACAAAATCTTTAGTAGACAAGTTTACACTTAGCTCAGCTAAATTAAATATGATTCTTGATAGTCAAAAAGCTGTATATGATAAAGCTGGATTAGGATATAAAACAAATAGGAAACAAAAATACTTAAAGAACATATTTGTGAAGGCCAAAAATAAAAATATAACTTGTCATAGCTGCAATAAATTAGGACATAAAGCTTATGAGTGTAACTATAGAAAGACTAGCTACAACAAATTGAGTAATAATCATAAGCTAAAATCCAAGAAAGTTTGGGTTCCAAAAGGAACATCAAGTACTAACCCTAAAGGACCCAACATAGTTTGGGTACCTAAAGCTTATTCTTGGTCTTGATTGCAGGAGTGTCTTGCAGCTAAAAAGGCGGATAAACGATGGTATCTAGTTAGCGACTGTTCAAGACACATGACAGGTGACGTAGAACAATTTGTCACCTTAGAATCTAAGAAGGATGGAGTAGTAACCTATGGAGACAATTGATGCAAAAATAAAATTGTTCTCCCAAGTGCAGGAGAATCGCACAAGTAGTAAATTCTCGGGAGTCCGAGGTCGAATCCTCAGGGAACGAAATATATATGAGATTATTTAGTATAATTTTAGATTAATTAATTTAATAAATTTGTGGATTAAGATGATGTTTCGATTTTCAGAAATTAAAAGCAGAGAATAATATATCAATAAACAAAGTTCTATGAAATAAAGATGGCAGGGATCTGGAATCCCCCTTGATGATATTGCTTCCAAGAAATAAACTCTATGGTTCTTGATTAAAGATTAACTGTAGGATAGATCTAATCATGGTATATGTTTCATGAACATATGAACTCAATTTCTAAGCATTCATTGTACTTTCTACGTCTACGACGAATCAAATACTAAAGCAATCCATATATCAATAATCATAATCCATTAAAAAGCTATCTACGAAATAACTACGCATGGATCAAGAATATATCAGGAAATATAAGTCATTCAAAGCAAAAGTTTAGAGTTTACTTCAAAGAGCAATACATCAAAGGTTCCTCCATCACCCTTCCCTAAGAAATCAGCCACTCATTTTATACATTAGTCCCCCTTTCCTTTTCCCCCTTTTTTTTTCTTTTTCTTTTCGGAAACAGGGTCTCCCCTGTTTCCCTTTCTTTTTTTCTTTTCGGATGGCAGAGGCCCTCCTCTGTTTTTTTTCAATGGGAAAGAATGAGCCCCCACTCCCCCACCGAGAGAGACCTTATATATCCCCCTTGATGGATCTCTCATGCCAGCTGCAAGATACCTGGATGCGGAATCATGGAAGCTCGGACGTGGACGGCTGGATGAGGGATCGACGCTCGGATGAGAGCTGATCGCGGAAATCCCGGGATGCTGATCATCTTCGGACGCGGAGGGACGGCTGGATGAGGCTGTGATTGCGGGTGAATCGCCACGGACGGCTGCGGGATCTGGGGAAGAGATGCGGAAGAGGCTCGCGGGATGTGCTGTGAATGCGGACGCTGGGATCACGGAAGAGCTGAAATCGCTAAGGAATCCAACGCTTGAGATCTGGACGTGGAGGAGTGCTTCGCGGACGGCTGGAATGCGGAGATGCTCGCGCGGAAGCTTGGTCGCCGATGCTGAAATCACGGGATGCCGACCTACACGCGGACGGTTGGAGCTGAAGCGCGTGAGGTGCATGGGATCCTGATCTTCTTCAAATGGATGCACAGAGGTGCTCGGGAGCTTGCATCGCGGAAGGCTTGTTGGGACTTGGATGAACGCGTGGATGAGCGGAAACGAGCTGATCACGGGAGGAAGCTAAGATACAGGGCGCTGAAATCGCTGGGGAGTCCAATGCTGGCTCACGGACGGCTGGATCTCGAGGTCGGGATGCTGGGAATTGGTTGCATGCGAATCCATAAGAGATAGACGGTGAATGAAGCCAGAAGATCCGATCGCGGAAGACTGGGATCTAGATGAGATACGGATCCAGAAGCATGGGATGCACGAGATGCTGGAAGATAATGGGCATGCTGTTATGAACCCCACGGACCGTTGGATCCTTCCGGATAATGAATCTAGGCCCCTTTGGCTACTGCTCCATCAGGCTGAACTTGGTCTGCTAATACTCGTTTTAGTGTGCAAATGTGGCTGACCCATACGGTTGGCTGGTCACATATGGTGATGCATCTTTTTGGACCCAATGCGTATTTTAACTTTAATTTACGATCACCTGCACCCCACAAAAATATAATATTAATACAGCACTTCTATCATCATTTGTTAGCAATAATACTAATTTGAGTGATGTGTAGATTGCACTTTTGTGCTCTCATCAACAATGAAAAATGATTTATCATTGGAAAGGGTAAAATTTTTATTACTTCATCTATCTTTATAGAAAATGTCTTATTAGTTAATGGTTTGAAACATAACCTACTTAACATAAGTCAATTTTGTGATAAAGATTTTAAAGTCACATTTGAAGCCTCAGTATGCATAATCACAAATCCTAAAGATAACAGCATTGTACTTGTAGGGCAAAGGCAAAGAAATATTTACATGGTAGATCTTCATGAATTAGGCAAGAAAAATAGATTATGTTTAATCACTAATGAAGAAAGAAAAAGTGAAACAAGTTGGCTTTGGCATCGAAGACTAGGACATGCTAGTATAGACTTAATATCAAAACTAGTCAAGAAGAATTTGATAAAAGATGTGCCAAAATTGATCTTTGAAAAGGACAAAATCTGTGGTCCATGCTCATTAGGAAAGCAAACAAAATCATCCTTCAAATTAAAGAATGTAGTATCAACCACTAGGCCTTTTGAACTCATACACATGGATCTATTTGGACCTACTAGAACCATAAGTCTAGGAGGGAAGAAGTATGGACTTGTTATAGTAGATGATTTTTTAAGATATACATGGGTTTCATTTCTTGCACATAAGAATGAAGCATTTTCAGCATTCTTGAAATATTATAAGAATATCATAACTGAAAAGAAGCTCACCTTAATAGCAATTCGAAGTGATCATGGAACTGAATTTGAAAATCAATACTTTGAAGAATTTTGTAATGAAAATGGTATCTCACATCAATTTTCAACACCTAGAACGCCTCAACAAAATGGGGTTGTTGAAAGAAAAAATAGGACCTTGGCAGAAATGGCACGCACAATATTGTGTAAGTCAAGTCTTTCAAAGTACTTTTGGGCTGAAGCTATAAATACTGCTTGCCATATTCTAAATCGGGTTTTAATACGACCTATAACCAAGAAAACTCCTTATGAACTTTGGAAGAATAAGAAACCAACTGCTAAATATCTTAAAGTATTTGGATGTAGATGTTTTATTTTAAATAATGGCAAGGAGGATCTAAGTAAATTTGATGCCAAGTTAGATGAAGGTATCTTCTTAGGATACTCTACATCTAGTAGGGCATAAAGAGTATTCAACAAAAGAACTCTTGTAGTTGAAGAGTCAGTTAATATCATTTTTGATGAGTCTGATAGTGAGTCTCCTAGGAGAGAAAATATTCTTGATGATGATGCAGAAATTATTGACTTTGAAAAATTGAATCTTGATGACGTGCCAAATCAAGAAATGGAAAATGATTGCGTGCCACCACAATCTCAAGACTTGCCAAAGGTATGGAGGTATGCACATGGACACCCTAAAGACTTAATCATTGGTGATCCATCTCAAGGGGTAAGAACGCGATCACCTCTTAGAAATTTAAATGATTATCTTGCTTTTGTTTCACAATTAGAACCTAAGACTTATGAAGAAGCTGAAAAAGACACCAATTGGATAAATGCTATGCAAGAAGAATTAAATCAATTCAAAAGAAGTAATGTATGGACATTAACTGAGAGACCAAAGCATAACTCTGTAATTGGAACAAAATGGACTTTTAGAAATAAATTAGATGAAAATGGGGTAGTCATAAGAAATAAAGTTAGACTTGTAGCTAAGGGATACAATCAAGAAGAAGGGATAGATTTTGAGAAAATATTTGCTCCTGTGGCAAGATTAGAAGCTATTAGATTACTTCTAGCTTTTGCATATTTCATGGATTTCAAATTGTATCAAATGGATGTAAAAAGTGCCTTCTTAAATGGTTTTATAGAGGAAGAAGTATATGTAGAGCAACCTCCTGGTTTTGAGAATCATGAATTGCCAAATCATGTGTTTAGATTACATAAGGCATTGTATTGATTGAAACAAGCACCTAGAACTTGGTATGATCGACTAAGCAAATTTCTACTGAATAATGAATTCAGTAGGAGAAATGTAGATAAAACACTTTTTCTCAAAAGAAAAGACAAAAATCTGCTAGTAGTTCAAATATATGTAGATGACATAATTTTTGGTGCCACTAATGATGATCTTTGCAAAGAGTTTGCTAAATTAATGTAAGGAGAATTCGAGATGAGTATGATGGGAGAACTAAACTTCTTTCTCGGATTACAAATCAAGCAAACTAAGGAAGGTATCTTCATTCATCAAACTAAATACACAAAGGAAATATTAAAGAAGTTTGGAAATGAAAATCACAAGGGAATAAGCACCCCAATGAATCCCACTAATAAACTAGACAAAGATGAAAAAGGGAAAAGTATAGATATGAAGCTTTATAGAGGCTTAATTGGATATTTGCTTTACCTTACTGCTAGTAGGCCAGACATAGTGTTTGGTGTGGAAATATGTGCTAGATACCAATCAGATCCTAAGGAGTCACATCTAAGTGCTGTTAAAAGAATTCTTAGATATTTGAGAGGAACTACAAACATAGGATTATGGTACTCGAGAGACTCTTGTCTAGATTTGCTTGCATACTCTCATGCAGACTTTGCTGGTTGCAAATTAGATAGGAAGAGCACTAGTGGAACATGTCAATTTTTAGGAAATAACTTAGTATCTTGGTTTAGCAAAAAGCAGAATTCAGTAGCATTGTCAACAGCTGAAGCCGAATATATAGCTGCCGGCAGTTGCTGTGCTCAAGTACTTTCGCTCAAGCAACAACTAGAGGACTATGGAATTAAACTAGATAACATTCCTATAAAATGTGATAACACTAGTGCCATTAACCTTACCAAGAATCCAGTTCAGCACTCTAAAGCCAAACATATTGAAATAAGGTATCATTTTATTAGAGATCATGTTCAAAATGGAAATATATGTATTGAGTATGTGTGTACCGAGAAACAATTGGCTGACATATTCACAAAACCTTTAAGTGAAGACAAATTTTGCATGCTTAGGAGGGAATTAGGTATATGTGATCCCTTTGATTGAGGAGATATAAGAAGGAACAAGTTGTCTCATGATACTCTCCTTCCATTTCGAAAAATCCATGAAACATTAGTCAAACTAGTTATCTATAGATTCCTTACTCATGTATCATTGTCCTAGTAAGAATTTGTAAGGATTGGAGGAAAGGAAGAATTTTTAAAAGGAATAGGAAGAGAAAGAAAATTTTCTGAACTAGGATCGACCCAAACCAGAATGGGGTCGACCCAAGAAAAATCTGGGGTCGACCCAACGACGGGACCCCACTTTTAAAAGGGGGGCCCGTAAGCGACATTAGGGCACTATTTCATCTTGTCCTCTTCCTAAAACCCTATTTCCAACTTCCAATCTCTTCCAATCATCTCCAAACAGTAGAAGGAAGCTTCCATAAGCCGTTAGGTCAAGATCTTGGAAGGAATGGGACCCAAGCGAGCCGTTGCTAAGAGATCCGGGAGAGTTTCACAGACAACACGTGTTGATAGACATGCTGGAGAATCTTCTACAGTGCCTCCACAAGGTGAGACACATGTAGAGCCTCCTCCTCCTCCTCCCTCCCCCTCCGTACAGCTTGCAAAATATGCGGAGAGATCGGTGACCACGGGGAGAAGGATCCACTCTGAATTCTTGGATCAAGAAGGGTTCCGGTTGGGTGATTGGATCTGAAGGCAAGGATGGAAGTATCTTTGCTCCCTAGATGTGGTGATCTACCCTGGGTTGGTTCGTGAGTTCTATGCCTTCCTGAAAGTTGGAATAAGAGGGCTTATATCTGAAGTCCGAGGAGTAAGGGTTAGGGTTTTCGAAGAAAGCTTGAGTGAGTTGCTTCATCTCCCCTGCAAAGGAGCTACATCGGAAAAATCAGAAAGTAAGTTGAGAGCTCTATAGCTGATGTTTGAGAGAGAGGATTTTGATTATTCAGAAAATCTAGTAGCTAGCTCTCTATTAGCTGAGATGAGGTTATTGCATAACTTCATAGGTCGGATACTGTTTTCGAAGAGTGGAAGATTTGATCTCATATCTGAGCGAGATCTGGTTGTTATGGAGCACGTTATTCAGGGCATTCCCCTGAACCTCCCAGCTATGATGATCAGACAAATGAGAAAGGCAATATGCAATTCGAGAGTCTCCTTGCCCTATGGTATGATACTCACCCTGGTCTTCCGACAGCATGACATATCAGTAGAGGGAGAGATCTCCAGGCATCTACTATTTACTATCACGTGCACTGCACGATCCCTATTTCGCATGGGTTATGAGAAGGTGAACGGGCAGTGGGTGCGTGCAGGAGCTGGGATACATGCACCAGAGGGTGATGCACTAGAGGATGATGCACCAGAGATTGGAGACCCCATCCTTGAGGATGAGGAGCCTGCGGATCATCCTACAGCACCTTCAGAGGCTGGACCTTCGTCATCCATACCTACGGGATGTACAGAGGAGTTTTGGAGTAGGATGACTGAGCTTGTATTAGCTCAGGTGAGGACTCTCTCTGATGGGATGTGAAGCAGGATGGATAGCATGACTGCTGAGATTAGCAATCTCAGAGAGCAGGTAGGAGCATTACGGAGAGAGAGAGAGGCTCATGGTCCATCTGTGCCCCGAGCAGCTGAGTCAGAGGTATCGGCATAGAGTCATCCAGCTCAGCGAGGTCCACGCCAGACTCAGTCCCATCAGGCTCGACCTCCTCTCGCCACTTATGCTAGGAGGATGAGGACTAGATCACAGCAATTAGATACCCCCTAGGCTGATGTTAGCACTTTGATTAGTGCCTAGGATTTATCTAGTTCTCATATATATTTTGTGTTGATCATGTACTTTGCACTTTGATTGAAAATATTGTATTTTTGGCGTTAATGTACTACAATGTTTCATTTTGATCAGTAAAATTTCACTGTTTATTATTTACTACGTCTACTTATCAATTACCATGCACCTATTTGATGATAACAAAAAGGAGAAAAAGCAAGGAAAGAAATAAGTTGACAAACAAGATTGAAAATGATAATAGGAAAGATTATACACTTAAGGGGGAGCGATATGTAACTATGAAAATGTTAAAGTCTAAACTTTTAATCAAATTTCAGAATTTGACACATACCTTTTACATCTCGATACATAATCTGAAACTGTTGCTTTATCTCAAATTTTTGAAGTTTCATCTTTAATCAAATATAAAAGAAAGGGGGAGTAAATCAAAAAGTTCAAATTGGCAATATTTGGATGAAAAAGGGGGAGACTTCACTCTCAAATTTGAAAAGCAGAAATTCAGCAACTTGAGCTCTTCTAAAACTGATTTTAAGTTAAGTAACAATCTGCTCATACTCAATATTTTGTAATCATCAAAAAGGGGGAGATTGAGGATGATAGTGGTATTTTGATGATTAACACAACCATTGAAGGAATATCTAATTAAATATTACAAGGTAATATGATACATCATTACTAAGTTCGTCACTCTCAGTATATTAGTAGAATGAGATCAAGATGTATTTCAATGATTAAAAATGAGATAAAATTTACGATAGAAAAGGGATAGTGAATTCTAAATTCTAATTCGGCAAAGTTTCAAACAAAACGTACTCTCAAGGAGATGATAATAATTTTCATTGTTAAGAGTATGTAGCACCACCATGACATGTATTCAAAATTGCTTGAAGAATATTTCATTGATTATATGGATGAATCTAACCCTAAGTTGCAGCAAAGTGTGGAATGAGTCGACCCCGGCACATCAAGGAACTATCTGGCACACTTCTGCAAAAATGGCATGGATGAACAGTACTTGGGTCGACCCAAGTGGAAGTTGAGTCGACCCCATCTTCAAGCCTCATGAAAACAAGTCTCTGAAATCCCTGAGAGGGTCAACCCCAATAGAACTTGAGTCGACCCCACCTTGAGTCGACCCAAACTGAACATGAGTCGACCCAAAGGTTGTGTCATTCAAAAACTGATTTTCTGGAATCTCTGAGAGGGTCGACCCCAATGGAACTTGAGTTGACCCAACTGAACCTTGAGTCGATCCAAAAAGAGTTGAGTCAACCCAAGTGAAAAACGAGTGAAATGTAAGGTTCTGTGTTTCCTGAGAGGGCCGACCCCAATGTAGCATAAGTCGACCCAAGTGAAAGTTGGGTCGACCCCAGTAAAAGTTGAGTCAACCCCAAGTCTGATGAATAGTAGTTTGAGTCGACCCCAGAAAAGTTTGGGTCGACCCAAACACGGGCAGAAACATAACGGCTAGTTCTGCAGAAGTACTTTTTGTCCTTCCAACAGCAAGTAACGGCTAGTTTTTGAAATCTAACCAATGGGGGGTGTCCAATGGATGAGGAAAACTATTTAAAGGGACACTATTCATCAGAGAAAAGTATCCTTTTGCAAAATATCAAAGCTTACACAAGAAAGACAAGTGTCCTAATCTTCTTCATCCAAGTGCTTCATTCCAAGAGTCAAAAGGAAGTGGTTGAGCAGATTCCAAGAGACATTAAGAGCTCCATCCACCCTTGAAGAGTGAAGCATTCTTGACAAAGACGAGAGAAGTTTCATCAAGCGATAACTATATTCTAAACTCTTCTTTGTAGCTTATAATTGTTATATTTGCTCATCTAGGAGTTTCAACTTTCTTCTTCTTTTAATCACATTGTAAAAATTTGTTGGTGAGCCCGTAAAACCAACGGTGTAGGTTTGTTGGTGAGCCCGTAAAACCAATTGTGAAGGTTCGTTGGTGAGCCCGTAAAACCAACATAGGTTCTTGGTTATCCCGAAAAACCAAAGTGCAAAGGTTTTTGGATTGTGAGCCCGGAAAACAATCCAACTGTAATCCGTGGGATTATAGTGAATTTCCAAGGGATCACTTGGGGAGTGGACGTAGGTGCTTAGGAGAGCATCGAACCACTATACATCTTGTGTGTTTGCATTGTATATTGTTTCTAAATTTCACTCATTCATCGATTGACTAAATTAAGATAGTAAAAATTTAGAGAAACCAATTCACCCCCCCCCCCTCTCGGCTTGTCACCTTGGGTAACAAGCACATCTAATATCTATAGCCAGGGCCCACTTCACTAGGTATGTAGCTAATAGGGGTGCAAATGGGTCAGATCGGACCGGACCATAAGTGACCCCAATGCAACTCAATTTCTCATTTGGGTCCTAATGTTGGATTCATACTCAATCCAATAGAAAATCGGATCAGGTCAAGCTGGGTTTATTGTTAAAATTTCTGATCCAACGGATCAAATGAGTCGAGCCGGGTCTATGTATAATCCGGTCTCAATCCAAAAAATTTGGGTTCAAGTTGGGGTCCAAATAAATCAGAAAGAGTATGATCGTATCTGTGAAATAGAAAGCAGCCTCAATGACTTTTTTTTTAGATATTGAAGAATAAAAAATCGCAAACCAGATGAGGTTTACTGGCTGCAAAAATAACATGCAATGTTCATCAAATCAGATTATCTGGGGAACAACCCATGTCTTCGTACTCAGACTTTTCGAGGCCCATTTACTACTTTCTTGCTACAAATATTCATTATTCTTTACTAAGCCTTCAAAACCAAGTAATGAAACTGCATGAATCATTCCATGTTTTGAATTGAAGCTATAAACTCAAGATGCAAAATATTCCTCACGTACGGGACATGCACAGTAATCATAAGTCACTGAGAGAACAACATGGGTTCAGGCATTTTCAGGCCTAAATGATTTACCTGGTTTGGTTTGGGTCGGATCAGATCGTCAGGTTGGAAATCCAAAATTGCCCAAAATTCAAACGAATCGAGTCAGGTCGGTTGGGTCTGAATTCAACAAACTCATATCCGACCCAGAAAATAAAATGGGTCTAGTTTTAGAATCTGACTCGGCCTCACGGATCCTCCAAAATGGGTTGGATTGGGTCTAAGCAGGTCGAGTCAGGTCATGGGTCAACTTGACCTATTTGCAACCTTAGTAGTTAACAACCACAGCAAGATGTAGGATGGCCGAATATGTTTCTAAAAGAGAAATCTCCAAATTGTTGTTTGCAAATGGTTTCACCATAGAAAATTAAAAAAGAAATAGATGCGAATATCACTAGATAACATCTATATAAAATGGCACAAAAAGAGCAAGCTAGGTCGTAAGGTGATCCGACTTCATCCATATATACTACAATGTGGCACATACGATGCATGTTTTTGTTCTAATTTCTTAAAAAATTGCTAAAAAATAACTATTTAAATAAAAATGGTGATAAATTTTATATGAAGGATTTGAACCTCTGACTTCGATGTTAAAAGCCACACATCCTAGATTTACCCGGTTTTGACATGATAGAAAATCACAATAAAATAAATGTGAGAAAAAAATAAATGCAATGTGGGAAACGTGGATCCGCTTTCATGCTTCATGCATAGAGACATTGCGAGAGTTGGCATTATACAATGCATAGATGATGAGGATATTTTCAAGCTTGAGTTGAGCTAATTTAACAACTAAAACAAGCTTGAATGAGCTTTTGATCAAAATATTGGGACTTGGCTATCCGTGAGTTGAACTTTAACTAAACGAGTTTGACCAACCAGCCATTAAAAGTCGACCATAACTGTTTTCTATTTTTTTGGTAGATAGAACAATTTGTTGTGATTCAAGTATAAGTACAGCTAAAAATATTCATCTAAGCAGGGTCGAAGGAACCGATACCGAGCACCATGCCGATTCTCCGGCAGAACGAGTCGGTATGGGTCGTGTTGAGATCGTACCAAGAGAGAAAATTTGCCGGAGCCAGAGAAGGAGAAGAGAAAGAGAGAGCAAGCGGGGGAGGGAGAGAGAAGAAGCAGCGACGAACGTCGGCAGAGGGCTGCGGAAGCCGAGGATATGGCTGCCGTTAAAAACTTTAGGAATATTTAAGTGAAGTCGGCAAGTGATTTGCTGACTTCACTTAAAAATTTTTAAATTTTTTAGCTGCAACCCGTTCTCCTTTTTCAAAAGAAACAGAAGATACGGCCGCGACCTCAGCCTTCGCCGACCCCCGCGGCTCTCTCGCGGCGTCCGCCGCCGCTCCTTCTCCTTTCCTGTCCTGCTCGGCTCCAGTGAACAATTTTTAAAAGTGAAATTATACTGGTGAGCCAACGGTACGGCTTGAAACGGAAGAACCGTCTGCTCTAGAACGGTTTCATATTCCATGCATCTAAGCATAATACTGGGCATGAGATGAAAAGTTTTCTAACCACAATTGAAAAGATTAACCTTGACATTCGCAATACGACCAGCAAATTGATTAGTCTCTCGATATACATGAAAATTTTTTATTAATGTCTAGTTAGATGATCAAAATATAAATATCTTTTAAACATGAATTATAAGTTATTGGGACCTCAATTGTAAACATGAATTCTTGACCCACCCCTAGCTATTCATAAACAGCCCTGCGTTCCTTGGCGGCCCTAAACCGTAAGATCTCCAAAAGTAAATAACCATCAGATAACCGATTGCAACCATCCTTGCGAATCTTCGATGTGCTTGGCTTTTTCCACGATCAGCCAACATTGCCTTCTGATCGTACAAGCATCAATGATTCCTACGTCTTATCACCTCCATTCTCTCGATTGGACAGTGTCACGCCCCGAACCCAGCACCCGAGTCCGGTAGCCACCGGCCGCATGAGCCCTAGAGCAGTGCCCTAAAAATCATGCAAGGCCTATAGTTAACAAAAATTCTAATAAATCCACAATTAATCTAGTAATTCAAATAGACAAATCCGACATGTCCAGATAAGTAAATTAGTTCAATTACAAGATCTACAAATATTTATCGACATCAAAGAAGGATAAACAAACTAGCTAGCTAATGACTCTGGTACTCGCACTCTGCGCCACTTCCATCCAAATCTATGCATCTTGCAACTCTGATAAGAAAAGAGAAGAGGGGGTGAACTTTACAGCCCAGTAAGAATCCCTACACATCCATACCAATACAATAATAATATGAATTTGAAAACCACGACAAACCAATGCACATATCATAAAATCATATGCCGGCTATCAAAAGCTCGAATAATCAGTATGAATATGCAAGTCAAATGTCAACAAAAATCCAGCCACTCACGTGTGATACGTCATACGATATCTCAAAATCTTCAATTAATGTTTTTGTCACGACCCCCGCCCCGTTTCCGGCGGGCCGCTGCGACGGTCCTGGGGTGCGGGTAGGTATAAGGCCACCAGCCACCGCGTAGAACCCTACTACCTATCAATCATCAATAGATCTTAAAAAATTTGGCATGATACATGCACAAAATGATCACTTTTCCTATAGTGACCTGTCAGGATTATCTCAATACATACAACACACTACCTGTCAGAGCAGCAATCACATAATCTGTCACATAATAAACCTGGACAATATATAGCAATACATTATCACAGGCACACAACTGATCTGCACACATATATATATACCTGCTTCCCAATCCATCCATAGTCAAACCCATATCCACAACAGGATCTATGACTGTAACTATGCACTATATACAATAGAAGGTTTATAATACACCAAAAGGTATAAACCTCTATCTACATTATACTATACTATGGAGCGGCACAGCTAGCAGGCAATCTCTAACCCTGCTCCTCTCTATACAATACCTGCCCTGCAATCAAAAACACCAAACTGGGGAGTGAGTATATGAATACTCAGTGAGTGGAGTAGAGAGTGCTATGCACATGAGACCAGATATAATCATGGCTCGAGGTGAAATCTCAAGATCAATAACAAGATGAACATGATCTCAACATAGAGAATATGGAGTAAGTCATCAATATCACCACAATCAATCTCAACTCATCTGAAGCATATATGGAATAATCAAGTAAACATATATGCTACTCATGAATATGCTCAACAGGTCATAGTACTGAATCATATAAATCAGGTGTCAATAGGCTGAATCATCAACAAGACAGCTATCGGAAGGTGGGTTTTACGCCCCAGGCGAACCAGCAACAACTCCCTACTGCCATATGCATACATCGAATATAACACCACACCAATATGTAAATCATCACTAGACAGCTGTCGGAAGGTGGGTTTTACGCCCCAGGCGAACCAGCAACAACTCCCTACTGTCACATGCATATGCAGGATAAGATACCACACTGATCATATAAATGCTGGCCAGTATCCAGGACAGAAATCCATCTCACATCTATATACTAAACGGCACCTCGCGGGAATTGTACATCCGTGGAAAGCCATACTGCACCTCGCGAGGTCTTACTATGCCCGGCGGCAAGCAGAATATAAGTCGTAGGACCGGCCGATCCTACGCCTAGGGCCGTGTCCCCCCTAGGAAGGGACTGGGCTCCGCCCACCCAGAAGGCTACTATATGCACAAAGGCCGATGTTCAACCCCATCGACTATAGGTGTCCTGCAGATACTGTCAAGCCATGCATAAATGCCATAATGCACCCTCCCAATACTCTACTAAAAAGGAGCATAATCAAGACTACCACTCACTCGGCCACGACCCAATCATAACTAACATCAAGGTTGGGAGTGAGGAATCACGGGAGTACAATGCAACTCAATATACCATGAGAAGGGCTCTACAAGTCTTTGAAATAGAGGAAATGAAATCAATTTACAAAAGAAGTCATTTCACAATTCAAATCCAATTTGACTACTTTTCCGCCCCTTGTAATTCCTCTCAATGTTCCCTCAAATGCGTGCACAAGATAATCAAGTATGGAGAAACAAGATTATAGAGGAATCTACTACAGTATCAATCAATATGCACAAGTGGAATCAATTCACACTTGGCGGTATTCATGAAAATGAATTAAGGATGCTCATGGTGCAAAGTACATAACTTCCACTCACCTGTCAATCTGGCACGGCCTCGATACACCTCCAAAAATCTACAGTAGACAGTGGAAAACTTCTTCTTCTTGTTCCCTAGCTTCTTGCCCAAGTGTGACATGCATTTATAATACATTTAGTCTTGTATCAAGGGTCATAATCTACGTGCCAATTATAACATAGGGAACTTAAATTGATTCAACTTCCCCATTCCCTAAATCTTTTCTTTTCTTTCTCTTTTTCTTTTTCTATTAATTAACTCATCATTTATATGTATTAGGGACTCCCTTGCACGAGTACAAGGTCTCCCTTAGCCTAATCTAGGCTTAATACCCTATTATGGCATGAAATTTCTTATTTCCCACCCGGATAAACAGTAACCCGGACCGATAGCGGGTTATTTCATCCCAGTTTTGGTCCACTTTCCAAACTCCAAATTTTATAAAATTTATACCCAATGTTCTACACTCATTGGGGTTTCCAAAATGGTAACATGCATCCCCATCGGAGGCCGATTGACCTCCAAAATAATTCACCAAAGTTGGAACTTCGACACAGTTTTTCCGTAGTGCCGGAAAAATTTGTCAAAATCCGATTCTTCCTCTTTTAACCGCCTCTACAACCCTTATCCGACCCCTCTAGACTATATCCACCCTTTGTATAGCCTAATGTCATCAAAAGACTAGATAGAGACGGATATTTACCTTTTTCTTTTTGGAAATCGAGGTCCTTGCGTAGAGGGGAAGGAGATCTACGTTTTTCCCTTCAGCTGGAAGTGCAACCGGGATCCCTCTCCTCTTCCTTTCTTCCTTTCCTTTCCTCTTCCTTTCTTCCTTTCCTTTCCTCTCCTTCTTTTTCTCTTTTTCTTTCTCTCTGTGTCGTCTGAGAACCCTTCCCCACTTCTCTCTGTTTCACTCCCGTGAGCCAACTCAAACCCTCCAATTAAATCACATCAAACACTATTCACCCTTTATTTAATATTATTAAATTCCCATTTTGCCCCTAATACTTCAACATATCTACCGTTATGCCATTAACTTTTGATTCCTTCCAATTTTACCCTTACCACTTCAATGCATCTACAACTATGCCATTATCTTTTGATTCCTTCCAATTTTACCCCTTATATCAATTTTAAAGGACTATTCTATCCTTTTTTTATTAAAAAAAAAATTTGGGGTTATTACAGTTTTCAATGCTTTTTCATTCCATTCTCTATTAACTTGATCCGGATCAATTATCTTTCCGACTTTGGGCTACATCCCGGTCACGTTTTCGGCCCGTGACGGGGCAATCGATAGTATTACATTTCCAGCCTGTGACGAGGCAATCGATAGTATCATATTTCCAGCCTGTGATGGGGGAATCGATAGTATCACATTTCCAGTCTGTGATGGGGCAAATGATAATATCACATTTCCGGCCTGTGATGGGGCAATCAATAATAACGAGATAAGCCCAAAGTCTCTACTCATCTAACCAATTCACATACACACATCAATTCCTTTTTCCATCTTATATCCGGCCTAAACTAACCAAGGTCACATTTCCGGCCCGTGACAGGGCAATCAATATAACATGGTTAGTCCATCCACCATATCCATTAGTCCAATTATGTAAATATAAATTATGCTCAGGTTGTATCCATCATATTATCAATTACAAGCAAATATAACCAAAATACGATTTAATGTCATCAAATCATAGGAATCCCATTTATAAATCAATATATGCAGGTGTAGGTTATGCGCATACATGCATCCATCATAACACCAATCACAAGCCAACACGATCAAAATATAATTTAATATAAAACTATTTCTACTTTGTCTGGATTATAGTATATCAAACATATATGATGTAACAATATTTATATCATGCAGGATTAGCGTACAAGGATTCTTATCCTTTGTTGAAAACTCAGACAACTAATCACCCGCCCTCACGGCGATCTATGAACTGGGATGCTCAGAACCCCGCTCAGCGCCCTCTCGTCCAACAAATTGTTTTCCTACAGAATCAACTCATCATTAAAATTTACCCAAGATATATGACAATCCAGAACCCTCAAAACAATGATCTCCCCGGATCCAAGGTTAGGAGGAGAACCCCCAACTAGAGAGAGAAGAAAAAAAAATATAATAAGAGAAAGGATAAGGGAAGACCCAACACCCTTTCTCTTTCTCTCTTCTTCCTCCCTGATAGAAAGGGGGAGGGTGCTCGGCAGGCGACCCACGGCCGGTGATGCCCCATGGTCGTCAGCCTGTGGTGGTGCCGGCGGTGCGCCACGGCCGGCGACGGCCAGCTGGAACGAAAGAGGAAAAGCAAAGCGAAAATAGGGGAGTTTGGTTCACATCGATTCGGCGGCTTGCCGGCCGGATTCCCAAGGAAATAGTGGCCCACGGCCAAGAGAGAGGAAGGAGAGGGACCTCACCTCGCCTTCGGCGAGCTCCTCCGACAAGCTCGACGGCGAACAACCCAAGCTTCTTACGGATCTCCCTTTTTCTTTTTTTTTTGAAAAAGCTCTCGGTTGATGCCCTAGGAGGAGATGAATATATTCTTTTATAGATGGAGATTGATGCAAATTAGGTAGGATTTGATCCCGTCTCCCTCTCCTTTTTTTTTTGTTTCCTCTTCCGATGGATTCGGGGGAGTTCGGTGAAGGAGGAGAGGAGTGAAGGAGGAGAGGAACACTCCAATCCTATGCCTCACGGCTAAACAGCCGGGGCCCTTAGGTCGGCCCGGGTGCAGTGGCCTAGGGGTTAGCCTAAGCCCAAATAAAAAAATATGGGTTCTTACATTCTTTCCTCCTAAAAAAAATTTCATCCTCGAAATTAACATACTTAAGTTTCATACTTTGAGAGATTGCAACCGTCACATACTCCTCGAACTTCTAAACAATCTCCCTCTCAAAATGCAAGCTCACAAGATTTGACATACAAAATCATGGCATGACAAAACTTGATCCTTTCCATATATAACACATAGCAGGTTATTTTGATCTCCTTCTATTATCAGCATAACTCTTTTAATGACTCTGAGCTGTACGAAGTCGTTCTCTGATCACTTACACCTTATCTATGGTCTATTGCACTATCTCTGGGCCTAATAATATTCTCAAACTCTAATGCCACTAAGGCCACAGTCCTTAGTAGTCTTAAACCTTAGATTATAATATCATTCTTGTTACAATCTCAAGTGATTATAACCAAGGCTCTGATAGTTTTTTTTTTCTATCATAATTTTCCACTCACACTCACCTGAACCTAAACCCTAGGATACCTTAGCCTTAAGCTCTGATACCACTCTGTCACGCCCCGTACCCAGCACCCGGGTCCGGTACGCGACCGGCCGCATGAGCCCCAGAGCAGCGCCCTAAAGATCATGCAAGGCCTATGGTTAACAAAAATTCCAATAAATCCACAATTAATCTAGTAATTCAAATAGACAAATCTAACATGTCCAGATAAGCAAATTAGTTCAATTACAAGATCTTCAAATGTTCATCGACATCAAAGAAGGATAAACAAACTAACCAGCTAATGACTCTGTTACTCGCACTCTGCGCCCCTCCCATCCAAATCTATGCGTCCTGCAACTCTGATAAAAAAAAAAAGAAGAGGAGGTGAGCTTTACAGCCCAGTAAGAATCTCTACACATCCATACCAACACAATAATAATATGAATTTGAAAACTATGACAAATCAATGCACATATCATAAAATCATATGCCGGCTATCAAAAGCTCGAATAATCAGTATGAATATGCAAGTCAAATGTCAACAAAAATCCAGCCACTCAAGTGTGATACGTCATACGATATCTCAAAATCTTCAATTAATGTTTTCAATGCTTTTTCATTCCATTCTCTATTAACTTGATCCGGATCAATTATCCTTCCGACTTTGGGCTATATTCTGGTCACGTTTCCGGCCCGTGACGGGGCAATCGATAGTATCACATTTCCAGCCTGTGACGAGGCAATCGATAGTATCACATTTCTAGCCTGTGATATGGCAATCGATAGTATCACATTTCCAGCATGTGATGGGACAATCGATAGTATCACATTTCCAGCCTGTGACGGGCAATCAATAATATCACATTTTCGGCCTATGATGGGGCAATCAATAATAACGAGATAAGCCCAAAGTCTCTACTCATTTAACCAATTCACATACACACATCAATTCCTTTTTCCATCTTATATCCGGCCTAGACTAACCAAGGTCACGTTTCCGGCCCGTTACAGGGCAATCAATATAACATGGTTAGTCCATCCACCATATCCATTAGTTCAATTATGTAAATATAAATTATGCTCAGGTTGTATCCATCATATTATCAATCACAAACAAATATAACCAAAATACGATTTAATGCCATCAAATCATAGGAACCCCATTTATAAATCCAAATATGCAGGTGTAGGTTATGCGCATACATGCATCCATCATAATACCAATCACAAGCCAATATGATCAAAATATAATTTAATATAAAACTATCTCTGCTTTATTTGGATCATAGCATATCAAACATATATGATGTAAAAATATTTATATCATGTAGGATTGGCTTACAAGGATTCTTACCCTTTGTTGAAAACTCAGATAACTAATCACCCGCCCTTACGGTGATCTATGAACTGGGATGCTCAGAACCCCGCTCAACGTCTTCTTGTCCAACAAATTGTTTCCCTACAGAATCAACTCATCATTAAAATTTATCCAAAATATATGACAATCCAGAACCCTCAAAACAATTATCTCCCCGGATCCAAGGTTAGGGAGAGAACCCCCAACTAGAGAGAGAAGAAAAAAATATAATAAGAGAAAGGATAAGGGAAGACCCAACACCCTTTCTCTTTCTCTCTTCTTCCTCCCCGATAGAAAGGGGGGTGCTCGGAAGGCAACCCACGGCCGGCGACGCCCCATGGTCGTCGGCCTGTGGTGGTGCCGGCGGTGCGCCACGGCCGGCGACGGCCAACTGGAACGAAAGATGAAAAGCAAACCGAAAATAGGCCGGGGTGTTTGGTTCACATCGATCCGGCGGCTTGCCGGCCGGATTCCCAAGAAAATAGTGTCCCACGGCCAAGAGAGAGGAAGGAGAGGGACCTCACCTCGCCTCCGGCGAGCTCCTTCGACAAGCCCGATGGCGAACAACCCAAGCTTCTTACGGATCTCCCTTTTTCTTTTTTTTTTTGGAAAAGCTCTCGGTTGATGCCCTAGGAGGAGATGAATAGATTCTTTTATAGACGGAGATTGATGCAAATTAGGTAGGATTTGATCCCGTCTCTCTCTCCCCCTTTTTTTTTTGTTTCCTCTTCCGATGGATTCGGGGGAGTTCGGTGAAGGAGGAGATGGGGAGTCTTCCTCCTCTGCCTTACGGCCAGGGCCCTTAGGTCGGCCCGGGTGCAGTGGCCTAGGGGTTAGCCCAAGCCCAAATAAAAAAATATGGGTTCTTTTTTTTTTTTGGTACATCGGCGACTCACACATGACGAGTGTGAAGATGGCCAACAAAATCAGAAAACAAAATGCTACGCAAGGACGAAGGCACAGCCTCGTGGCCTATCCAAAAAAAGCCTCCCAAGTGATGAGCCGCGAAGGAAGCAACCCAATTAGCCGCACCGTTCGCCTTCCGATATACGTGCGAGGCTTGGTAGGAGACAATCTCTCCCAAAGCTCTACGGATATCGTGAAGCAGCGGCCGGTCCTCAACTGAGCACCCCCCCTTCCCGGATCCACCCAATCACCGTGGTCGAGTCCCCCTCGAGAAGGATGCGATCCGCACCTAGTACCCGCCTCGCATAGGAGACACCCTCCCAAGCCGCCCGATGCTCTGCGGTCACCACTGATGAGTCAAAAATCCTTCGTCCACCTGCCGCCACAAGTCTGGTGTCATGATCCCTAATAATAAATCCCACACCTCCGTAGCTCCCATCCGCTGATACGCTACCATCGAAGTTCACCTTGAGAAAGCCAGGAGGTGGGGGCACCCAGGATACTAGTATTGTCCTGGACGCTGCAAGAGCAGAATGGGGGCCCCAGATGTTCCTGGCCAACCCAGTAGGTGTAGCCTCAATAGAGCCGGTGATCTCCGCCGCAAGCCATAGAGCTCGGTCCGCCACCAACCTCGGATGGTGGCTCTCGCCATCGAAAACCCGTGTATTCCTCTCCAGCCAGCAGTGATAGGCCAAGTAGGCATCACGAGTCCCCCTCTCCTCTCGTACAGACCCCGGATCGAGGCCTCCAAGTGACGTAGGAACTCCTCAGTGGACGCCCACACCTGCCTCTGGTCAGGCTGAACTGAAGCATGTCTCCATATCTGACTAGCTCTAGGGCACCCAAAAAGAACATGGTAGATGGTCTCCTCCGTCGCCTGACAAGCTCCACATCCGGCCGGAACCCTCACTCCCCATCTCACCAAAACCCCACTAGTAGGTAAACACCCCCAAGCCACCTTCCACAGGAACAAGGCCACTCAGGGGTGAATGTGCATCCTCCAAATCCAGCCGCAGTCCATCTGTCTCGCTGAGGGCCCTCTACTGATAAGTGCTAAATAATGCATAAATTAATATCTTATTCATAGCACTTATCATTATTTTAATTCATATATTTTATAAATTCAACTAAAAAATGTGTTACCTTCATTATTGCATTTTAATAAATTATTAAAGGTAATTCAAGTTTTACTTATTTACTGATTGAGTCTAATGTATGCAGGTTGAGTCAAACTCATTTGAGATGATCCCTGACCCAAATTACATGCACTTCGTGAATTAAATCCTCTCAGATTCCCTCTTCGGCCGTTCATCCCAATTCTACTATTTTCGTCACATCCAATTCGACCTTTCGTTCTAACATTTTGAACCTGTATCATGGATCAGCCTTTATGTGCAATCAGTCATTCAAGTTTTCCTTCTCCTCATGTGTTCACCCATAAGGACTCTTTCCTTCCACATAACCAAACTTTCCCTGTTTTAGCTTTAAAATAAAGCCATCTTCCAACCAGTTGGAGTCGGCCCACGTCTTCCCGAGTCGACCCAATCTCCTTCATCTCACGTTCCAACGTCTCCCCATCGTATCTTCATCACATGCTAATCTCCCACGGATAAGCTCCAACTCCCAGCCGAACTTCATCCAGATCACTTCACAACCACGGATCCAGCGTCATCTCCTCCCGAATCACTCGCGACCGTGTTCATCTCCCAGCGTCCTAACACTCATCCTCCGCTAATCTCACGCACGTCTCTCTTCCCTTCTGAATCCAAGGAACAGAGTCTCCCCATGTATCAAATCCCTTATATCCGGCGATTCATCCTCATCCTCAAGCTCCTCCCAACATCCAAGATCTTCTTCCGGACTCCCAGCTTCCACCGTGAAAATCTTCATCCCGTTCGCGTTCGGATATGCTTGATTCAACCATCCACATGAGAAATCTCACACGGTATCTCCCCTGTTCTTGCAATCAACCTTATCCCAACATCTCAGCAACCATCCTTTACCGTCCACATCATCCTAAATCCCAGCATCCCCTGTTCCCAATCGGATGAACATTCCAAACAACCACTCCCAGAACCAAGTTCAGATCCCATCCTCTCCACGATAGCTTCTTTCCGAGCTTCACGGCAACCAAATGTATCCTCCCCTGTTTCGGAAACAGAACACAGTCATCTTCCCATTTCCGTGGATCACATCCCAACCAACCAACCCATCTTATTCCGTTAGATGGACTCCAGCAAACTTTGTGAGCATCGATTTCCTCTCAGCCGAATCAAGCCAGCCATCATCCAGATTAATCCCAGCCGAATCCAAACTCCCGTTCCAAGTTCATCTTTATCTCAGCACCAAATCCTCTCCCACTGCATCCACAGCAACGGCAGCATCTTCGAATCCCCTGCATCCTCATCCACCGACTGCAACAAATCCACAGCATGCAACCCGTGTTCTCGCCAGCAAGAATATCAAGCTGCAACAGTCACGGATAGACTCAAATCCTCTCCCACCGCGTCCAAGGATCAAGGGATAGAAGTCATCTGTTCATCTTAATCCTTCATTCGGAATAGAGGAGCGAGAGGGAGTTGCAGCCTATAAAAGGCTCAGGCGTGAACCGAGGAGGGGCATTCTTCTCTTCCATTCATTCCTCCCCCACCGGGGGGGGGGGGGCATTCCCTCTTCCCCCACCGGGGGTTGCTCCCATCATCTCTCGGAGGCCACATCCCACGGGAAGAAGAAGAGGAAACAGGGGAGGGAGTGAGCCACGGGAACATGAGAGAATAAAAAAATAAGAGGAGAGAGAAGAGTTTTGTTATTTTGGGAATATTTCAAAGAAAGAAATCATGAAGGAAGAGATGGGAGCCCGCTGCTGTGCTGCTGCTGCCGTCTCCAACTCCATGCAGGGCTGATCTCTTCTCCAGGGCTGGATGCAACCCTAACAAAGGGCCAAGGGTTTTTATATTTTTAATTTCTATTATTGGAGTTGTATAAACCTTATTTTGCTTCTAATGAATATTTTATTTCATCTCATATTTAATTTCTGTGATTTTAAATATGAAGTTTATACAACTGCTCTTCATGATCATTGAAGTAAAAATAAGATAGTTCATGCTTAAGGAAGATGCGATGTGCTACCACCTTAGATTAGGGTAGACATTTCATGCTAAACTAAAGATGGATTATGCCTAAATTACTTCTGTAAAATTTTATTCGAATGCTTATTAGGCTTGTAACCAATTTGCATATTAATCCAAGAATAAATTAAAATATAAATAACCCTTGTTCCGATGTTAGTGGTGAATTCCATGCCCTAGGTTCGCTTAAACTGATATCCTTTTAATTGCATTTTCTTTTATTAAATTTCTTAGTTTAATAGTCTTCACAAATTCATCGTTTTAAATATTTTTATTATTAAAGAAAAACAACTGTACCCCAATCCCTGTGGATCGATACCCGTAATCACTATCCTACTAGATACGTGCTATTACGTGGTCTTTAAAGTTGACTATCATCTACCAATCGACAAGAGGTCCCGAACTCTCACAGACGTCCTCCCTGTCCTGCTCCATACCCTCCTATCCACCGCCTCCCCCTCTGGGATCGGCAAAGCCAGGACGCGCTCAGCAAGGTGCTCCCCGAATACCTGTCGAACAAGACTCGCATCCCACCTCCGCTCCCCCTGGGCAAGTAAGGCACACACTCTGCGTCCCTCCATCCAACCATGGTCAATCTCGGTGGGCCAACCCTGCAATGCTACCTTAGCCAGCCATCTGTCCTCCAAAATGCTGATCGTCCGCCCATCCCCAATTTCCCACCTGATCTCTGGCATCACTCCTGGGGCGCGAGCGCAGATCTCTCTTCAGATAAAGGAAGCTCCTCGGCCAGTACGTAGGACGTAGTGGGGGGCAGGATCCCCGTACTTCGCCCTCAACAATGAGCCCCAAAGGCCCTCAGGCTCTAGGAGAAATCTGGCTGCCATTCTGGTCGCCAGTAACTCCCTGCGCTCAACCAATGAATGAATACCAAGTCCTCCCCTGCTGGTCGGCTGGCAAATAGACTCCCATGCCACCAGATGAACGCCGTCTCTGCCTCCCCGACGTCCCCAGATGAATGTGCGAAACATCCTCTCCAATCCCCGGATCACTGCAAGAGGGACCAGGGTATTGGAAAGCAAGTAAGTGGGGATGGAGCTCAACACTGACCGTACCAAAATAACTCGGCCCATCATCGACAGTGCACCCGCCTGCCAACTCTCCAAACGGTGGGTGATGCTCAGCTCCATGGATGTACACTCCCTCCGACGTAGACGGCGTCCCGTAATAGGTACCCCGAGATATGTAAGGGTCCCCTCCTGCTCTCCAATCCCTAGAAGACTCATAATAGACTGCCTCGCCCCATGGTCAGTCTTCGGGCTAAAGGAAATGGCAGACTTGGCCAGATTAACCTGCTGACCCGACATTCCACAATATGCCCCCAAGATCCTACTAATGGCCCGTGCTGATCTGCTCGTCGCGTGAGCTAACAGTATACAATCATCAGCGAATAACAGATGAGAAACCCTAGTTGTCCCGGCCGCCGGGCCATAGACCTCCAACTCCTGCTCATGGACGGCCTGTCTGAGTGCACGGGACAAAGAATCTGCACATAGAATGAACAAAAGTGGTGACAAAGGGCAGCCCTGTCTCAATCCTACCGACGACTCGAAGAAAGACGATGGTGAGCCGTTAAACAATAAGGCAAAGGACGGGGACAATATACATCCGAGCACCAATCTGACCCACTGTGGGTGAAATCCAAACCCCTCCAAGCATCGCCGCACAAACTCCCATCTGATCCTCGAAAGTTAAAAAGAAAAAAACATATACCATAACTTCGACTTAACCAGAACGCAAGGGAAGCCCCTCTCTCTCCCCATCCCTTTTGTCCTATTTTGGGCCCACAATCTTTCCAGTTGTCGTGATCCCTGTCCTCCCATCCGTCCGATCCGTGGACCACAAATCCTACCAGTGGTCCCAAAAACTTACGGTGGCGATGGGTGCACCCAACTACCCCCGTGTGTTTTACTTTTAACCTAAATTAAACCTGGTCGAAGTAAAATGCCAAGATTCTCTCTGTAAGCTCCCTGATCCCTATTATATTATCTTGGTCTCCACTATTCCGGCAGCAACTAATCAACCTTCGGAACACATGGACGGCCATGATCACATGCAAACACTGCAGCTCTTTGTTCCACAACGGACGTTGTGTAATAGACTTAATTAATACGTTCATTAAACCGAAGCTGTTGTAAGTGTCTGTTTTATTCGGTAGGCAATGCTGTTTCTTAATGTCTGTTAATACATCACAACAGTGTCTCTACTGTTCCAACAAGAACGAACCAATCCTTGAATACACGTGGACGGCCCTGGTCAGACGACCAGCCTAGTAGTCTGTGCTGCATAACGGACGCTGCCTAACGACTGGTGAAGTTAAGAGCCCTTAGCCATTAATCTTTGTCTCCCTCTCGGCGTAATTATTACGGCCATTAAACGGTAGACTTTATTGTCTGTTAATGCATCATAACGGCTGTTATCAACATTTCAAATTGTACGCTCTGCCGTTATGAACTTAATAACGACCGTTATAACATTTCAAATTATCACGACGGCCGTTCGATTGCAATTGGACGAGTGGCCTCTGCCGTTGCTGGTGGGGCCCACCTAACGTGCCGCCCGTTGGTAAACGGGAAGCTAAGACTGTTACTGGTAGTTTCGTTACTAAGGCGACGATAGAGGGTATTTTAGGAAATTCAAGCCGCTCCCGACCAGCCCCACGCCACACGGACTCTGGCCACCGGAAGCAGCCCGTTGCCATCCCATCTGTTAGGCGCACTAACAAGCGAGGTGACCGGATATCAGGGTATCCGACCGGATGAGCCGGTGGACGAAACGGGTTGAGACGGTGACACGTGGCGCTTCATTCCTCTCGAAATCCCAACGTCCAGATTCGCCTGACGGCGCCGTTCTGTACCCCGACGTCACTGTTCCGTTCCGTGCCCACAGAAACCCCCACCTTAGAAGTACATCCCAGCGGACGGCAGGATCTCGTCACCACCCCCTTCGCCTCGTTTTTTCCAGAGAGAGAGAGAGAGAGAGAGAGAGAGAGAGAGAGAGGAGAGGAGGAGGGGAAGGTCTGGGGAGTGCATGAGGAAGTGCAGAGGGGTCGGGGGGGAAGTCGGGGTGATGGAAGTGTCCCAGGTGGTTGGGATGAGAACGAGGTCCCGGACCTTGGCCCTCGCCTCCGCATCTGCGGCGGCGGCGGCGGCGGCGGCGGAAAAGGAGAGAGCGGGGTCGAAGCGGAGGAAGGCGGCGGAACCTGCCGGGGTCCAGAATTCTTACCTCCAGCTCCGGAGCCGGAGCCTCGTCATGACCCCCCGGATCGCGAGGACACCGGCGAATCCCGGCGGCCCGCGGGCTCGGGGCCCTAGCCCAGCCTCTTCCGACCGCCTCTCCCGCTGTTCCAGCAACGCCTCCAGTGAGGTCGTGTCCGTCGAGGGCCGCCGGCGGCGCCTTCGATCCGGCGATCGGGAGGTAGGCGGAACACGAAACAAAGACGGAACTGAGCTCGTTAGGGTTTCAGCTGATCTGAATTCTTCGTTTTTTTCTCTTTTCTCCAGGGTGACGACGATTTGGAGACGTCGCCATGTTATTTCGAGCGCAGCAGAGAGAGGTTCTCCACTATTTCCCATTTGCCTCCCATTTATCTTATTCTGTCTTAATTTTTGTGATTTAACTTGAATATTTTCTATCTTATTTTAGGAAGGAGACGCCGCCGCCGAGCGAGCTGCGAGGGGAATCGTGCAACCTGGAATCAACGGCGGGGAAGAGAAAATCAAGGAGATCGGCGACGGTGGAGGCGGCGGCTATAGCGACGGTGGAGGCGGCGGAAATCGAGGTGTTTTTCGCGGCCGCGGAGAGAGCCGCCTCCGAGAATCTCCAAATCTTCGGCGTCAAGTAAATCCCCTCCTCCGTTCTCCCTCGTCGTACTTTCGTAACGACATATCCGGCTGCCCTAACCTGAGCGCCGTCCTCTCTTTGTCGCAGGTACAACTACGACGTCTCCAACGACGTTCCATTGGACGGCCGGTACGAGTGGCATCGAGTAAAGCCATGATCAGAAGGGAGGGGAGTAAAAAGAAAAAGAAAAAAAAAAAAAAGAAATGCAAAGTTGTTATCTTTTTTCATTTTATTTTAATTTTAGGGAAATAATGTACAGTTTTGTTGTAAGTTAACAATCATCCTCTTCCGCTGTCCCTATCCCTCTGGAGTACGAGATATACGGAGAAGCTTCTGAACTGAAGCCCCCGTCCTTTCGTCTCGTTTCAGGTGGGCAAGAGGAACATTTTAAACTCCAATAATTTGCTCCGCCCTAAATCCTCCCTTCTCTCTTCCCCTTCTCTACTGCTTTCAGTTGACAGTTTGCATCTTGGGTTGTTCTGGGCGTCGGCGGAGGCGCGTCGGCCTGAGAGGAGGGAGAGACCGCGTGGGAAGGAGGGGTGAAGCACGTGGTGAGCTGGCCGTCACCCAATCATCTCCAGGCCTTTTTCTTCATCCTTTCTGGATTAAATGATGATTTTTTTTAAATTGTTTAGGGTTATATTTGATTAGTTTTTTTTTCTGAGGATCGCTTTGGATCTGGTGCCCATGTCAAGAGACATGGAGGCTATCTCAGGGGGGGGACTCTGGGAGGAGAAGAAGGAATGTTAGCTTCAGAAGTAATTTGAGATCCAGGCTTTGTGGCGAAAGGAGAGAGAGGTGGACTTTTGGGGAGGTAAAGGCTTGGGACGTTGGGAACTGGGGAGAGAGCCTTCTGTGGATCCCTAGGTGTGCAAACTTCCGAGGAAGTCAAAAGAGGCGAGGGTGAGAACGTGGTCGCCTCAGCAGTGGATGGCTTTGGCAGTTTGCTGAATTTTTTTAATCAACTACTTTTATCTTTCCAGTCAAGGGCTTTTTTTCCCCTCTCTATCCAAGCTACCAACAGTTTTAGCTTAGCTTTTTTGTGTATGTTGAAGTGCAGGCTTGCAGCTATAGGTAATATGTTGATAAAGCTTCCATTTTAGTAGCTAAGGGAGTGAGGGGGAATATTATTTTTAATGACATTTTGTTCGGAAGGATAGTGTATGTACTTGCAATTGGGGTGAGATGGATTAAACTGATACCAATTGGACTATTTGCTCCACAAACATGTTGTCAGTTGTACTTCTCATTTTTGGATGCGGGAGGTTTATGGATTGAAATCGTAAGCTTGAACTGGAAATGTTGAGCAAATGGATGGCGACAGTGGATGAGCAAGAGGCCCTACAAGTGTTGTACCTGTCCCTTTTAACTGTTATGGGAGAGCATCATGATTAGTATACTGTTAAGCACGTGAAAGCGTGTACTAATGAAGTGCAATTCTCGTTGGAGTATGGAGGAACAAACGAAATGAAGGATTCACAAGATTTAGTCGACATGATTTATATACTATTTTAAGACCTTATGATTTTAACATCTTTTTTTCTCGAGTCTTGAGACATGATAGGAAAATGAGCATGTACGGAGATGGCTGGGAGTTTGCACCCTTGAATAGAGGAAATGATCTCATCTCATGATTTATTTTGGTGATGTGGTAGGAAATAAACATGATGATACTGTATAATCGTATTTGTCCAAATCACAGTTGATATGGCCATTGGGATATACTCTGCAACCCTTTAATGTTGTCGGATTAAGTCAAATCTGACCGATCAATCTAATGTCACACATCATTCGATGTGCTGGATGAAATCTTACAAATCGGCCGGACAGCCATTCAGCTCGATGCTCATCTCAAGTCAACCCGAATCCCTTTAGCTTTGTCAGCGACTTCAGTACTTCAATCACACCGAGAGTTAAAGATTATAATCATGGCCAATATGTGCCAAGTAGCTACAGTTACGATGCAACCAAAATGAATATTGCACATCTTTCAACAATTATCACACAATCACAGTTCGTTATAATACGACCTCCAGGAGATTCCAAACTCCATAGCGATATATAGATTCAAAACCTCTGCATGAAGGGTTAGACAAAAAGATTATTCTTATTCCCTCGATTTTAGTTAAGTTACTTATCTTTCGTACACCCAATACTTTCTCTCTATCTTAAACATTGGAGGGCTTGGCAGATTCGGTGAGTTTTCTACCCATTGTTGTCTTATAGATCGACAGGGGCAATCCACCCTAGTAGTCTGGAGATTGGCAACAACAGTTAGATATGGTGAAATCATGATATAAAAGAGAGAGCTTCATTCTTTGTTCATCTACCATACTTCATACATAAGTTCGAGTTGTGCTTCTAGTATTCTTTCTTGTTTTCATTGAAATTCTTTATTTTCATTAAAGTACATCAAGCTTGCTACCACAGTGAATGATTTTTAACTAGTAGTGAGCATGAGTGATCTCTTTAATATTTTCTAGTTTTATATGTGCATGGCGTGGACGTTTAGTGGTGTTCTATATTGTTTCTATCAAAAAAAGTAATTCTTTTTTCAAATTTATTGCAAGTTTATAATTAATAAAGCTGAATCCTAGTAGCTCATCTTTTGCCTTGGCTCCACCGATTAGCCTATCGACTCCACCCTCGCTGCCAACCTCGGCATCTGCCTCATCCACATCAACACCATGATAAGGAGGTCGCCAACAATATCATGTCCCTCTTATTTTGCCTCCTCCTCCAGATCACCTCCTCTCCCGCCACTCCTCCTTTGCTGCCTCTTGTTGGCTTGACAATGGGTTGTTAAAAAAAATAGTGATGCTGAATATGTTTGTGTTTCTAGAAATCTTAAAAAAAGATAGAAACAGAATTTCTATTTCTAAATTGTTTTAAAAGGAAAAGTGACAGTGATATCAAATATAGCCTTAATGAACACAAGGTGAGAATAGGCTTGGGGAGACCTGGTTTCACCCTTGTTTGTCCTAAGGATCAGCCTTTCCAATGTTGCCACTTTTCAGGTTATTAAAGCACAACTAATTAATTAGTTCTAAGGATGTGCGAGCATACCATCGGCCTGAGTAGAAAAGGGTAGATAAGTTTTGGGTTATAGTGCCTTGAACCTTCAAAGACTTTTCCTGTTGAAATGCTACCTACTTGAGAAAAAGGCAGCGGTGATAGATTAAGCTATAAACTAAACTACTGATAATTTAAGATAAAAATAAATTTAATTGACAAATAAAAATAGGGATTTTAATGATTGTTCATCTAAAAAGACCGTTACAACTTCATATATATACATTCTTTTCTATAACTAATAGAACAAATGGTCCACTTCTATTCTAACATTTGTCATTATTGTTTCATGCCTCCACTACTTATAACAGTTATGGTACCCCTCCATTATCTGGGCATTACTCCCTATTCCACATGATCTGCATCTTGGTAACCGTACGTTTATCACTTATCAGTCATTCCTCATTGAGATAGTTTGTTCTTGACCTACTAGGGTGCTTTGTTTTATGTTGAGGATTTGTTCCCTTTGTCACTTTGATCTACTTGGGAATTGTCTCATATCCTGCCGCTTAGCCGGCAGTTTGGCCTATGCTCATGCTCAATTTACATGGCAGTGCTCTATACTTGGTCAGTCATTAATATTCAATTTGTACTAAGTCTCCTGTTAGTATTTCATCTATGCTCGGTTTGTACTCTGATGTCTGGTTCACGCTCGATTTACTATTCTAGCTCGGTCTACATTATCGAACTTCCATACTCTGGCCAAGATCTTTGGATATGTGATGATTCCTCTTCTTCATAGAAGTCACTGTTTCTTAGCCTGTTTTTAGTCTCCTCACCAATCTGTATTTGATTGGACCATATCTCTTAACCGTTCGCTTGGATACGGTGTAAAAATTATTGCCTATAGCCCATCAATTAATGATCACAAGGATGATAGGATATACTTGACACCAAATCCAGCCTCAATCCTGTGTTTGAAGAATTTTCCACACACCAAAATTTCATCATTATTTTGCACCTCTTTAGTTTTGTAAATCATAATCGATGTGCCATGTATTTATATCAGGGAGGTTTTTCTAAGTGGCATACTATCTTTACCTTATCCTAGAGATTTCACCCTTGCTTGGCATCTTATCCATATGTCTTTCTACGGTGCGCCCAGCTTCTATAGTAACGCCCAGCCTTTTTCTTTCATTTATCCCCACCGTCTTCTTCCTCTTGCAAAAATCTAATTTCATTGCTGCTCGTTCCTATGTTCTGAATTAAACTTCATTCTTCTTCTATTCGCAATCCATTCCTTCATAGCCTTTACTGAGATAGAATCTGTAGTGAAGCAAGTGGAGTAGCGATCGGAGCAACTCGAACGCTCTTGGTTTTCTTAAAGCTATTTCTCCTTAGGTACTCATTCCTGACCATAGTCTTCTCATTCTTAGCCTAATGGGATGTTACATGTTATATCCTTTTATAGGTCTCCCTCTGCTTCCAACCAATCTTTACTTCTTAGCCCTTAGGTACTCATTCCTGACCATAGTCTTCTCATTCTTAGCCCTTTGTTTGCGGTTGCCTTCGACCAATTCGTTGCACTTGAATCATGGAATGTCAAGTCCTAGTCTTTTGGACCTCAGAATTCTTTTAAACCTTAGGCTGACTGACAAGGAGTTTAGCATCCTTGATGTGGAGTCTGGCTGTGATTTAGAGAAAAACGCTCGCTATACTAGTTACATCAACACCTTTGATCAAAGAATCAGCTTATTTCTAAGCAAGAATAAGTTGCCCTTTTACTTGTCGGGATTTGTAAGTTTCTTTTGTGCTCTTGCTTAGCTAGAGTTGTCATCAAGACCTACCTTCGACTGGCTATTGCTGTGTTTGAGGATCGGCCTAGTATGATGGCCCTCTAGTTTTTGCCGGTAAGAAATTATAAAATATATAAATAAATCTATCTCATCCTATCAACTTAAGCTTTTGGGATAATTGGTGATTTTAACATGGTATCAGAGCAGAGGTCATGCATACTTACCAAGACTTGCTCATTTGGCAGTCCTTGTCTTTCATTTTCCATTTACTTCAAAAATTTTTTTGAGAGTTCGGCTCGCTGGACCCACTTTTTTTTTTCTTCCCTCCTCGCGACTCTAGTTTCCAAGGGTTGGTATGTCTTTTAAGGATGCCTAAGCTATGTGGGCATTGTGAACATATTTTCTAGTCACATGAATGGGATCTAAACATGGGCCATATTATCGAACAGTCTAGCAATAACATTGTGTTTTGTAGAACATGATTCTTTCAACTTTTTTGCCAGACAGTTCGGCCTTGCTCTAGTAATCCCATGTTCATCTATTAACTCCCTTATCACCTCCTTTTAATGATCCACACTTGATAATTTATCCGGGCTTATTCTCTTCAACCATCTTCTTCTATAGCCAGCATGCTTAGAGTTCCAATTTATCACTTTCACTCATAAGCCTGCCATGACTGAGAACGTCTTGGCTTGGTGTGATTCTTATCTGAACAAAATCCGATCCTATAGAGTCACTGCCATCCTAGCCCATATCGATGTTGATTCTCTTTTTGCTTGGATGATGAGAATGGTTCATCCAGTACCTGCAAGTCGGAAAATAACCAACCTATTTTGCAGCCTATAGATGGAGTGGCGTTGGTCTTCCCTGAGAATAAAGGTAACCTCCAGCATCTTTGTAAGGCAATAAAGATGCATGAGAAGTTTTATGGGGTCAATACGTTGGATATCTTAAGGATATTAACTCGAGTCAGAGATTGTTAGTCGAGTGTAGATCGGAGATTCCGGGTAGGATGAAGGTTTAACTAGTTGGCCTACCATAGAAAATTTAAAGAGTGCCTAACTCCTCATCAGCCTGCAAAATATTATAATATAATAATATTATTACTATAAAATAATATTACTAATTATATAATAATATTATTATCTTAGAATGTTTTATAATAATACGAATTACTTGTGTATGTTATTTTATCATATTATATTAAAGTATTATTATTCATTACTGTGTTAATAATATTATTACATGACCATTACATAATAATACTAGTGGCAACGACATTTTTGAAATTTTGTAAATATTTTGTTATTACGTGACCATCACATAATAATGATTTGTAATGGGCAAAAACGACCAAAATATATTGCAACACAAATTAGTTTATGGCATCTAATTAAAGTTTTAGAAAAATTGGGATAATTTTTTTTTTTATCCAAACTTAAAATGTTGTTTATATAATTTTTTCTGGGCAATACCATCTTTTTTTTTTTACTGCTATATTTTTGGCTATTATTATATATCAACATAGGCAGGACACTCAGATCATTATTTATGGTACTTGTTGTCAGGAGCGCCCCAATATATTTGGAGGCCTAAGGCCATTTTGTCTTTGAGGATTTTTTTTTGGGGTAATTAATCACCGCTACATTTAATGACCGGTCTCTAATGTTTAATCCCTGTTGACTGATTGTTTAACAATCAGTCCAGCCATATTTCAATACTTTATTATGAGACGAAAATACCCCCTAAAAATATTAAAATGCTCCTAACCCTTTTGATCTCCCATTCCCAGAAGAAGAAGAAGAAGAAAAAGGGGCAGCCGCCACCGACCACGGCCCGTCCCCGCCCGAGCTCCCTCCCGCGGCCGCCACCGGCCCCATCTCGCTCCCTCCCGAGCCCCGTCCCGCGGCCCCGCCCCCTCCCGTGCCCCTTCCCCTCCTAATCTCTCGTTCTCAGAAGCAAAAGGAAAAGAAAAAGGCATGGCCGTCGCCGGCCCCTGCTCGCCACCTCCCAAGCCCCCTAATGCGGCCTCGCCCCCTCCCGCGGCCGTCGCCGGCCCCTGCTCGCCCCCTCCCAAGCCCCCTTCCGCGGCCTCGCCCCCTCCCACGGCCCGCCCCCGCCCGAGATCCCTCCCGCGGCCGCCGCCAGCTCCTGCTCGCCGCCTCTCGAGCCCCCTCCCACAACCGCGCCGCCATGAATGCCCCCACCCCCGACCCCGCCCCTTCACGAGCCCCCTCTTGCGGCCATGGCCCACCCTCCTCCTGCATCTGTCGCGGCCCGGCCTCTTTCTGGAGCCACCGGCCTTGCAGGAGGAGAGGTGTTCTCCGCCGCCGCCGACGGCGGCCCTGCCCCATCCCGCGGCCCCCTCCAACAGCCCGACCCCCCTCCGGTGCCGCTGGCTCGCGGGAGAAGAAGAAAGAAGAAGGGAAGAAGAGAAGAAAAAGAAAAAAAAAGAAAGAAAAAGAGGAAAAGAAAAAAAAAGAAAAAAAATAAATAAATAAATAAATAAATGCATAAATAAATAAATATAAATAAACAAGTAAATAAATAAATAATATATTCTAATAAAATAAAATAATTATAAATAAAAAAGGAAAGGAAAGAAGAAGAAGAAAAAGAAGAAAAGGAAAAAAAAGAAAAGAAAGAAAAGAAAAAGGATGAAAAGGAAAGAAATAAAGAAGAAAAAGGAAAGAAAAGGAAAGAAAAAAAAAAGAAAAGAAAAAAAGAAGAAGAAAAAGGAAAGAAAAAGAAGAGAAGGAATGAAAAAGAAAAAAAAAGAAGAAAAGAAGAAAAGGAAAGAAAAAGAAAGAAGAAAAAAAGAAAAAAAGAAAAAAGAAAAGAAAAAAAAAGGAGAAAATGAAAGAAAAAAAATTAAGTATGTGCAGAGAAGACTTAAATGTGTACAGAGAACACTTAACTGATTTCTTTTTCTTCTTTTTCTTTCCTTTTCTTTCTTTTTCTTTTAACTTCTTCTTTTTCGTTCCTTTTTTTTCCTTTCCTTTTCTTTTTTTTCTTTCTTTTTGTTTTTTTTCTTCTTTTTCTTTCCTTTTTTTTTTCTTTCTTTGTTCTTCTTCTTCTTTCTGTTCTCTTCTTTTTCTTTCCTACTCTGCACATAGTTAAGTATTCTCTGCATCACACAATTAAGTGTGTGCAAAAAAAAACTTAATTGTATACAGAGAACACTTAACTGCGTGCATTATACATATAAGTGTTTTTTTGTATACAATTAAGTCTTCTCTGCACATACTTAAAATTTTTTCTGCACACAGTTAAGTGTTCTATGTATTACATAATTAAATTAAGTAGGAAAGAAAAAGAAGAAAAAAAAGGAAAGAAAAAGAAAGAAAAGGAAAGAAAAAGAAGAAAATGGAAAGAAAAAGAAAAAAGAAAAGAAAAAAAGAGAAGAAAAAGGAAAGAAAAAGAAGAGAAGGAAAGAAAAAGAAGAAAATGAAAAAAACGAAAGAAAAAGAAGAAAATAAAAGAAGAAAAAAAATAATGAGTGAGTGGCAGTTAGGTTAGTAAGCTTAGTACACAGGTAATATAGTATGGCACATATTTAAGTAAGCTTGGCATTCAATTAATTAATATTTTAACACTTAATCTAGCCTGACACAGTTTTCTGTTTTGTGCATACAGTTTACCGTTCCCTGCATATAGATATAGTTTCTGTACTCACAGTTTAGTTAAGCTATCTGATTTTGGTAAATGTTTCGAATCAGTTACAACGACGTGATAGACCATTAATATAGGTTGTTCTTGTGAGCCAAGACTTATCCTAGCATGGCGCATAGTCGATTAAGCTTGAAACACACTTAATTAACCAATGCACACACTTAATTAACCCCGAAACATAATTTTCTGTTCTGTGCACACAGTTTACCATTTTCTGCACACAGGTATGATTTCTCTGCATACTGTTAAGTTAAGCAATCTGATTTTTGTAGAATGTTTCGAATCAATTACAATGACGTGGTAGATACTTAATATAGGTTGTTCTTGTGAGCCAAGTCTTACCTTAGCATGGCGCATAGTCGATTAAACTTGAAGCACACTTAACTAACGATGATACATACTTAATTAACCTCGAAATACAGTTTTCTGTTCTGTGCACATAGTTTACTATTTTCTGCACATAGGTATGGTTTCTCTGCACACAGTTAAGTTAAACATGCTATATTACTTGTATACCAAGCTTACTAACCTAACTGCCACTCATTCATTATTTCCTTTTTTTCTTTTTTTTTCTTTCTTTTTCTTTTCTTTTTATTCTTTTTCTTTCCTTCTCTTCTTTTTCTTTTCTTTTCTTTCTTTTTCTTTCCTTTTCTTCCTTTTTTTCTTTTCTTTTCTTGATATTGATAGATACAATGGAAGAAAAGACAAAAAAAAAAAGAAGAAAAAGAAAAGAAAAAGAAGAAAAAAGAAAGAAAAAGAAGAGAAGGAAAGAAAAAGAAGAAAAGAAAAAAACAGAAGAAAAAGGAAAGAAAAAGAAGAGAAGGAAAAAAAAAGAAGAAAAAGGAAAGAAAAAGAAGAAAAAAGGAAAGAAAAAGAAAAAAGGGAAAGAAAAAGGAAGAAAAGGAAAGAAAAAGAAGGAAGGAAAGAAAAAGAAGAGAAGAAAAGAAAAAGAAGAAAATGAAAATGAAAAAGAAGACAATTAAGTATTCTCTGTGCACAATTAAGTCTTTCCTGCACACAGACTTAATTGTATCCAGAGAATATTTAACTGCGTACAGATAGCACGTAACTGTGTGCATCACATAGTTAAGTATTCTCTGTACAGAATTAAATCTTCTCTACACACAGTTAAGTGTATACAGAGAATATTTAACTGTGTGCATCACATAGTTAGGTGCTCTCTATACACAATTAAATCTTCCCTGCACATATTTAAATTTTCTCTGCACACAGCTAAGTATTCTGTACATCGCACATTTAAGTTAAATATTCTCTGTACATAATTAAGTCTCCTCTGCACACACACTTAAATCTTCTCTACACACAGTAACTGTTCTATGCATCACACATTTAAGTATTCTTTTTCTTTTCTTTTTTCTTTTTTATTGTTTTCTTTTTTTCTTTTTTTTTCCTTTTTTTCTTTTCCTTTCCTTTTTTTCCTTTTTCTTTCCTTCTCTTCTTTTTCTTTCTTTTTCTTTTTCTTTCCTTTTTCTTCTTCTTTTTTCTTTTCTTTTTTTTTCCTTTTCTTCTTTTTCGTTTCTTTTTTTTTATTTTTTCTTCCTTCTCTTCTTTTTCTTTTCTTTTCTTTTTTTCCTTCTCTACATACAGTTAAGTATTCTCGGCATCACACAGTTAAGTATGTGCAAAAAAGACTTAATTGTATTCAGAGAATACATAACTATGTGCATCATACAGTTAAGTGTTCTCTGTACACAATTAAATCTTCTCTACACACACTTAAATTTTTTTTCTTTTTTTTTATTTTTTTATTTTTTTTTCTATTTTCTCCTCTCGTGAGGCCGGCGATGCCAAAAGGAGTTGCGCCATGGCGGCAGCGAGAGGAGGCCCAGCCGTAGTCACTTTATTTATTTATTTATTATTTTATTACAATATATCTTATATATTTATTTATCTATTTATTCGTTCATCACATATATATATGTATTTATTTATTTATTTATTTTTCTTTTCTTTCTTTTTTCTTTTTTATTTTCTTCTTTTTCTTTTCTTTTCTTCTTTTTTCTTTCTTTTCTTCTATTTTCCCCTCTCGTGAGGCTGGTGGCGCCAGAAGGGGGCCGGACCGTGGCGGCCGTGGGAGGGGGTCCAGCCACAGCAGCTTTATTTATTTATAATTATTTTATTTCATGAAAATATATATATATATATATATATTTATTTATTCATTCATTCTCATATATATGTATATATTGATGCATTTATTTATTTATTTATTTTCTTTTTTTTCCTTTTCTTTTCTTTTTTTTTCTTTTTTTTTCTTTTTTTTCTTCTTCTTCTTTCTTCTCCTTCCGCGAGCTGGCGGCGCCGGAAGGGGGCTGGGCCGCGGCGGCTGCAGAAGGGGGCCACGGGAGGCGGCCCGAGAGGGGACGGGGCCTCCGGCGGCGGCAGCCGCGGCTGGCCAGCGGAAAGCACCTCTCCTCCCGCGAGGCTGGCAGCTCCGAAAAGGAGCCGGGCCGTGGCGGATGTAGGAGGAGGGCGGGTTGCGGCCGGCGATGGCCGTAGGAGGGGGCTCGTGCGGGGGCAGGGGCGGGGGCAATCTTGGCGGCGCGGCTGCGGGAGAAGGCTTGGGAGGGGGCGGGGCCGTGGGAGGAGGCTCGGGAGGGGGTGAGCCGGGGCTGGCGGTGGCCGCAGGAGGGAGCTCGGTAGGGAGCAGGGCTGCGGGAGGGGGCTCGGGAGGAGGTGAGCCGGGGCCGGCGACGGCCGTAGGAGGGAGCTCGGGCGAGGGCGGGCCGTGGTCGGCGGTGGCGTCTTTTCTTCTTCTCCTTTTGGGAATGGGAGATGAGGAGGGTAGGGGCATTTTCGACCTTTTCAAAAAAAATAAAAGGGGCTCAAGGACCGGGAATTAAACTTGGTAAAGATATTGGATGAAAGATTTTAAGACCGGTCAACCGGGACTTTTTGTTATAGCGTGGTCTTTTGGAGGGTGGGAAATTAATTATCCCTTTTTTTTTGGTGTAACGACAGCTCATATACTGCAGGTGTGAAAATGGCCAACAAAATAAGAAAATAAAATACTACGTAATGGCCCTACAACAGACCTACTCCCAATCCAAACAAAATCACCGGAGTGGTGGGCCGCATAGGAGGCCACCTAGTCGGCCGCCTCGTTGATCTTCCTGAACACGTGTGAAGCCTGGTGGAAGTCGCACTCCTCCATCAACCTGCGAATCTCAAAAATCAGTTGCCGATTCTCTGCAGTGCGTCCCCGTCCTCAGACCCATTCAACCACTGAGGCCTTCCCTTCAGTGCCGGCCTAAGGCAAACTCACAGGTAACCTTTTTTCTTTTTATTTTGTCTTGGAAACTTTTTCTGCGGTGGGCCTTCTTTAGGCCGGGGTCTTAGGCGACCGTCTCAGTCGTCTAAAGGTTGAGCCAGTCACAGGATGACTGTTGTTAATATCAAAAAGTAAGGATTATAACGCCGTTATTTTAAACCTCACGGCCAAGGTGAACCTCGTTCGCCAAAGCTTATCCTGCGCCTCCAGCGAAAATTAGCGCGGGCGCTATCCAGTTATTTTAGACCTCGAAGCCAAATGGTGGCGAGGGGCTTCTCTTCCCATTTTCCTCCCTACTTTTCTCTTCTCCTCTTTCCGAAATCTCAGACGATAATAGGGTTTTTCTTTCGAAGAAATTAGGCTTTACGGATTCGATCATCGGAACCTTGAATCGCCTCTGAACGACGAGATTAAGATTTCTGGAGTCCCTAGCTCTATAATCTCCGGGAATGTGGGAACATGGAGGTCGGTTCTACTCGGGGAGGAGGGAAGGGTTGGGAGGCAGGACGTGGAAGGAATAGTGGTGGTGTTCGCGTGGCTCTCGAGCGAGGCGAGGGATCTGAAGCCGTATATAGATATCTACTGGTCCCTCGGGTGGAGCTGCCTCGTCTGCCATGCAGATTTCCTCACCCTGTAAGCTCTACTCCTTAAGTTCCGGGTTGTCCCTTGCTCGCATCCTTTGCCTCTTAGATTTGAATTGTTGGTGTCTGTTTGATCTGTTGACACAGTAGAAAAGCATTAAATAGTTGAGCTTTATGTGTAATCATAGCTCTATGGAGTTCTAATGCAATAATGTTGCAAACTTTAACGTGGTCATACTCAGTTGCCAAGTCAAAATACATCAATTTTTGTTTGTCTTTCTTAGTTTTCATACTAAATTATTATGTATAACTTATAGGGAAGAGGGATGAAGTGTCACAAATAATGCCTTTGATTGAATTTGGAGTCTCCACAAAATATATTATTTGTTTATGTTCGTTCGTGCAATGTTAGGAAGCTTGCTTGCTTAAGGGACTAGTCATTTTACTCGAAGGTCACTGGTTGCCACACTAATATGTAACTGTTATTGTGAACTACATCAATAAGCGTGATGTTTTATTCTTCTGTTACATGATTATGGATCTGTTCCAAAGGTGTTCAGCTCATTGAATATGTTGCCCTCTCTTGGAGTTCAATTTGTTCTACTTGGAAGAATGTTACACCATCAATTGATGCTGTGCAGGGTTGCTTGTAGAATAGAATAATTATAAAATGCTGTTGTTATATTCCATGAATACTGTTGATCTAAAGTTATACCAGTGAATTCGGTCAAAATACAAACTTGGATTAAGTAGAGGTGCATTTTTTTAGTTTGATTTTTCTGGATTTGAAATTTGCAGTCCATGTGCTTCCCAGAAAACCATTTTGTGTACCAAAACCGACACTGCAGTAGAAATGCATTTAAGTGTCAGTGAAGTTTTATCAAGCTAAATCATGGTTCTAGAGATACACTTTTTAGTATATATGGTACCCTTTGTGTGTTATATTTCTAAATATCTTTTTAAGATGAAATATCTTGTGAAAAAGACAAATTCGATTCTATATCTGGATCCCTTCACTTAGATTTTAACCAACAGACCAGCAAGACTTATCGCTTTCCATTTTAAGCGAGATCAGCTTAAAGATCAAGCTGTGATCCAAAAGGTTTGTGAATGTTTTATGACCAGCTTTGAACTTACTATCAAGCTTCTCATTTTATGAGAATTCCTAGCCAAAGCAACTCTGAGCAAAGTACAAGCCTATTATGAAACCTAAAAGCCGTGACCCTATCTTACTGGCAGAACAGTGTAAGAACATGCTCTGGGGAACAGTCATTCACCTACATTTATCACAGAATTTTTCTGACTCATTAAAAAAATGAAATAAACACTTATTTTCTTCTAGTTCCTTCTGGGAAATTTTGTTTTGAGTTAACTTATCTCTGAAAATGGAATTGGAACATAATTTTGTTTGTTTTTTCAATTTAATTTGATAGAAGAATATCTTTGCACCTGATAAATAATAGCTAGAACTCAACTATTTGCCAATAATTTACATTAGCGAAAGTCAGGACATGGCTATTATGGTTATATGCTAATATAATAAAAGTAAAATTATTGTTGAAGCTTTTAAAATAAAATATTCTAACATATGATTCTTCTGAGTAACAGAAATCTACTAATTTTGCAGAGCAATAATTTTAGAAATTGAGTACATTTTTCTGTCTTGTAAACTATTCTCTGCAAGTGGTTATGTCTAAATTAGGTCTAATACTTTCATTTTTCGACCTTTTAAGTATAATCTCCAAGAGAACTTTCTTTAGCCTTATATTGACAAAAATATTTTTATGTAAGAAAATTTCATTCATGATCAGAATCTTTGAGGCCGATAGCTAATGGAGGGTCAATTCCAAGGATTTTGCAGTGTGAATTTTAAGCCCCCATATTTAGCAACGGGATTATCAGACTTAAAGTGGCTCTGAGTGAGCTTTTATTTACATTTAATTTCTGTATCTCTGTGATTCTTTGCATCACTCTATGAATTGAATCTTTATTATTTTAGAAGGTCTATAATAAATATCTCAGAACTTTTTGAGCACATAATTTGTAACTTATGCAGATTTTTTTCTGATAAGGCCAGATCACTAGCCTGTGGTGTTCTTGATGAGCTTGTTAAGGTATTATTGTGGTATAGCAGGTTCCATTGGATTATTTTCAAGGCATATTGTCCTGTGATTATACAATATCTTTTATGCAACAAAAGAAACTCTAGTGATTATATGCTTCCTACTGTACCCAAAATGTTCTTGGACTTCGAATAAATTGTAGTCCACTTTTTGGATGAGCTTTTCCCAGAATTTTCATCATATAGCTGTACCTTTTGACCTGGATTGAGTGAAGGTTTGTCCTGGTGAATTCCTGATTGCTGAACCTTGCACATTTGAATCCCTAATGCCGTCTTAATAGAATTTGACATCAACTAGTTGGATTATAATTTGTTTTCATCTTTTTGGTGCATTGCTGGGGAAACAGGAACTGGAGTATAGGCCATTGCCTATTGTACTCGCAACTTTTTCTGGAGGTTCAAAAGGTTGCATGTACATGGTTCTTCAGGTATAAACTTTGATGCTGGACACCATTCAATAGTATGCTTTATGTTTAACTTTCATTTCTGTCAGCTAGTTCTTGTTCTTTTTATTCCTTTTCCAGTTGCTTGAGGGAGAATGCGGTGGACAAGTTAGTCTGGTACACTCATTTACTTTTAGTTGCAAAGCCAATTGCTTTTTCTTACATATTGATACCAACATTTAGCATGCACAATACATGGATTTTTGAAAAAAAAATAATAAAATGGGGCATAATGGCGGGGATTTGAGGAGAAAGATGGTTGGTTTAGGGTCCTTTTTAATGCTCTCTTCCGCAGAGTGACCTATTATGTTATTTAGGATCTAGCATATAAAATAATTAGGAGATAGATAAAGATATATGTAATAAAATTAGAGCTGATTGGATGATGTGGAGAAGTGCATCCGTAATATTATGTGATAGGCACATAGCTTAGAGGCTCAATGGAAAATTTTATAGAATAGCAATAGTTGTATGGCTATGAAAACAAATTAAGTGTGCTAGAAATCAGAATATTAAGATGAATGTGTAATAAAACTAGTTAGGATAAATTAAGAAATGAATATGCGAGAGGAGCTGTAAGAGTTACACAAATTAAGAGCAAAGTGATAGAAGATCGATAGAGATGGTATGGTCATGTATAATGAAGGTTTAAGAAGGCTTCTGTAAGGAGAGGTACATTAGTGGGTGCTGAGATTTGTAAAAAAAGAGAGGAGGAAGACCTAAATTAACATGGATAGAGATTATGTGGAAGAATATGGAGAAACTTGGAATAACATCAGAGGTGGTCCTGGATAGAAATACGCAGCGAATAAGGATTGATGAAGCCGATTCAAATAGTTGGGAAAAAAGCTAGATGATTGTGCTTATGATTATGATTTTTTCCCATAGGGAAGGCGATGAGATTGACCTGTTTCCTTTTCTACTAAGTTATCTTATTGAGACTTGAAATCCCAAAAATAATACTCCTCATGCCTTAATAAATTTCTCTGTTCAAGTTCATGATTACGTGGAGAGTTCAGCTACAAAGGCTACAAAGGCCTCGACACATTAGAATGGCTACAAAAGTCTTTCCCTCTTAAATAATAAAGTTGCGAAAGTTGTGTCTGCATATTAAAGAAATTCAAGAATATAAAGGTTAACTGATCTATATATTCATGCCTTCACTATCTATTTTGCATATATCATACAGAACCTGCTGAAATCTATATGCAAGGAACTTAGTTGCCACAAAATTTAAATGAGCCAGTGATTAATGAGGTAGTATTTTATGCCTATTAATCTGCTACTGTACTTGTCCATGCAGTTGAAGTGGTAGGTGGTCTCCATTATCGTTAAATTCTAAAATTCATGATCCAGATCTTACAATCTGGATCAAAATGGCCCTAAGCGATCCCAATCTCATTTCTGGATTGGGATCAAATTAGGAACATAGGATCTAGATCCGTATTATGAATTAGACAGACTCTTAGTTATGTGACCTGGGTACAAAATGATGCGAGGCCCCATTTTCTATAATTTATTTGACCATATGACTTTAGTTACTTATGACTCATAAATTTTGCATAGTAAAAATTAGTAAGCCTGCTATTGGAGTTTATGGAATTAAAAGTAAGTGGTCGATTTTATATTTTTAAAAACTAAAATTAAATCTTATCCTTCTTTCCTAAGACATTTTAATTAACTTGATATTGACGTAATAGGTAATATATAAATATCTTGAATTACTATAAAGAATGTTTGTTTCATAATGATCTTATGTTGGTGGGAACAAGATATCTTATATGTATGCCTTTTTTTTGTAAAATTTCATACATGTATGCCTTTTTGTTCTCCACTAATATTATCCTATATACATTTAACTCATTATTTAATTTTCGTTTTTATTTTATATTTTTAATTTTTGGAAGAAATCAGAAAAATCTTACAACTTGCTTCTGATCCACAATCCCATTGGATCTCACTCACTCTATGATTTATGAGTTGTATCTTAACAGCATTGGTTGTCTCTATTGATTATCCCTTCCATTTTTTGGTTTTGATTATGGGGTATTTGTGATTCTAAAGGATTTGGTTGTACTTGTCAAGCTTGTTTGCTATTATAGGAACAGATATATGTGCACTACTTATTTTAGTTGTGTTTATTAAATTCGAGATATTTTTAATTTACATATTATTTTCCTTCTGAAGGATGATATCAGCTTGTAAGAGGCTGCATCTGCGGACAGATATATTCAGAAGATGATGACCTTGCTCCCTACCAAATCATCTCTAGTTTTGCTCAGCATATGCAAGAGCTTGGTGGCAATGTCAAGCTAATGAAATGGAACAACTCCTATCATGTAGGTGCATCCATAACTAGTTTTTGTTTTCCATTCCAACATGACATTATTATTTTTTTCCTTTTTGATTAGATCCAACATGATGTTATTCAACTAGTAATGTTTGATGGTTTTTTCCCCGAATTGCAGAATATACCTTGGAAGAGGAGTTAACAGAGAATAGTTGGTATGAGTGCTGCACATGCTTGAGAATGAACAATCCATGTGAAGCTTTATCTGTGTTTTATTCCTAGCCGTGTATACGGTGTAGGGACAAGTTCTATAGAGCATATGCTGGCTGGTTGCTAGCATAGTATGGAATCTATGGATTATATTGCCATATTGTCCTGACACTTGGCACATGCTGACATGAAAATGATGCACAAGACCACTAAAATGTACTAAATTGGCAGCTTAATGTGCACTAGCTAAGCCTTTTTATTTTGCATTTCTATTGATTTTGGTTTCCTTTCTAGTAGGAAAACATATCTCGAGTACTTAGTTACAATTTTTGACATATTTATGTACTCTACTGAAAAAGCATAGACATCGAAGATTCATTTTGGAAGCTTAACATGAGTTACATTGAACTATGAATAGTTCGACTAAGATCAAGCTTCTGTCCAAATCTTAATGCCCTCCACACTTCCATTCATACTCACTAGGAACTAATTTTTCTACAATGCAGTGTAGCTAATAGATGTCCAGAATTGACCACTCCTCTTCTAGGCTTCTAATAATGTCCTGGGTATGCATTGTCTTTTCTACTGCAGAGATTACATCGCAGAAGTGTGATGAAAATCCATGTATCTATAGGCATTATAATTTCCATGTTATTTTATATCATCTGTACATGCTAGAGAAGTACCTTTACAGAGGTCACTAGACAAATGTTGCCTCACATTGCAGCATGGTGCTTTTATATGATTTATAACACAGCACAATTTTCAAAAGAGATTGGTTAGCGTTACAGAGGAAGAGTGTCATAAGAGGTTATTTTTGATTGTATTAAACATTATCATTCTAGACTAAGGATCAGCCCTAAGCATATGAAATTGTTAATAATTTGGTGGTGTCCCTGTGGCTCTCTATATGTTGTTTGGAAAGAATAATTGCTTATTGATGAGATGATACAATATCTAAGTCAGTAGATATATGTAAAGTTTAATGTGCAAGTTTAGTGGAAATACACGGAATAAAGTTTAGTGCAAGGATCATTTATTTTTATTTTTATTTATAAAATTTTATATGATGTAGAGATGGTACTTGGATTTGCTAAGGAGGAGAATGGCAAAGAGACATCTGATCAAATGATTCCCTACTGGATGAGGTTGAGAGGTTCTTGAGGTGTCTTATTTATTTATCACATGCTTCTGAGCCTAAAGGAACACTTTATAGGACATCAAAATGGCCAATATTCTATCATGGTTTACAATGTAAACTGTAAAGGCATGTAGGAGGGGTGCACGACAAAACCTGAAAAGATTTGTTTTGGAATGAACACATTTAGGGAAGGTTTGGGGGGGAGGGGGCGGGGGAGGTCAGGTTTGTCATTGCTAATCATGTATCAGATATGTGAAGAGGCCTGATTAGACTCAAGACAGAGAAGAAAATATCGGAAAATGTAAGATTAAGATGGGGTGAACTTGTACCGATGCAGTAGGCAATAACGGTGAATATTCTCCATAATAGGTATATGCTTTGGAGAAGAATTCTTATTTTTTAGATTAGTTTAATGGACTTGTTGACTGTATTATTGTTTATTGATGGAACCATATGAACCATATGCGATGTTTGCTTTTCTGAACTACAGATAAACTAATTTGTAGAAGTTTTAAATAGTGATGTGTCACTGGATGGAGGAAAAGGTTGGATATGACATGGAAAACAATTACAAAATAGATTCCACAAAATTTCCTGAGCGATATTAGTTTTGAAGATGCAGTTATTGTGACTAGACACTGGAGATGCATCAAACAATTGAATGGCATTCTCATGAACATAGTTGTTAGATGTGAATTTAGGAGCAACATTAACATTTTAGCAGTAGATGTTACAGCAAACTGAAAGCAATACAATATTACTGGCATAAAAAATAACTGTATCGTGTCGTTTATGTATTGTAAGCAATTTCTGTCAATTCTATTATGCTGCAAAATTGAGATGTCATTATTATATTTTGTTTTCTTCAGTGCATTACTCGTATCACCAAACTGAGTACAAGGATGCTGTGTCTGAGATGCTCGTTGGAGCAACTATAACCTATTCTCAGAGAAGGCAACTAAATGGTGAAACACTGGGCACGGGAGGTGCATGCAACAAGATATCAGAGTTTGCAGTCTTCATGAAGCAACAGTGTGCTCAAGTGAGAGTGTTAGAAGGGTAGCTATTGGTCCAAGTGACCATTTCTTCTTGCCCAGCTCAATGGAGTCTAGTGAAACTAAAGATGCTGCGTCTTTGCTCAAGGAGCAGATGGTGGAGTTGTTCCATCTACCTAGTATCAGTCCCAAATCCAATGGGATTCTGGGCCAAGTCCTTGAAGAACATCGAAAGGTTGGAGTATTTAGACAGTGTTCTCCTTGAATGGAAGGCAGATGCATGCTTCTTCTCATAGGCATGACCCTTTCAATCCTCTCAAATGCATACGCCGCCCTAGATTGTAAGGTGGAAACTCTGATGAATTTCAATGTGAATTTTGACTGCTACCATTGTTCGGCCTTAGATCCCTGGATTTGCAGGAAGAGAATGACAACTGTGCAGGAGCGATGAGGCATGTAAATATTCTGTTTAACCTTGTAGCTTTTTTCCCCCCTTGGCACATATTTTACGGTAGGCATGAATTGTTGATAGTTAATAACAGTGGGTAATTAATTTTATAAATGGGGCTACGTGGGAAGAGTTTGAAACTTCATGCATGACAGTTCTGGGCCTTAAAGAAAAGATTTTTTGGTCGTTAGAACTTCAAGCCGCCATGTGTAAGGGTTGTCCCGAATGCCAAGCTTCCTGGGACCAACTTCTAGAAGTCTCAAGGATCACAGAATTTTCTCATCTTTATCTTGTAACCATGATTTTTAAGTCTTTGACCAAGAGAATGCGTCAGCTCTTGGGCCATAATCTTGTAATTATTTCTCTCTAAAGGTAACAGTTGCCTGTTCTATTGGCACCAACTTTCATTGATTCCTGAAAAAAAAAAAGTCTTCGCACTTGTAATAATGAAGATCCTTCTTTGGTGTTGGCAGCTTTTGAAATTATAGAAACAGATAAATAAAATAGGAGATAAATGTTGAACTTGAGGATTATGTGTCAGTGCAATTATTGAAAAAGCATCGCTGGTTCTGGTGCGTAGAACTGTGCAGAAATTTCCCGGTCCAAGCTTATTGCAAGACTGGACAATACCTCTAGGCGCTTCGAACCCAATTATAGTCCTGAACCATGAACATGAAGAGCCGATAAGGACATCAGGCATTCATAACAAGGCTCAGGAGTAAGAGGAGACAGAGGAATGGAGAAACCAGAGGGTTATCAGAGTCCAATTATGCAAGAAACACTTATCACAGTTGTCAGGACTGTCTGGGTGTTCAAGCATACTGCCTTTCTATTAGATATCCTCTTGCTCGGATTCGACAAAGATATTTTTACTTGTTGCCACCAAAATCCAAGCTGAATACATCGAATGAGCGGGACAATTGGTGAGTAGTCGGATATGCTTGGATGAAGAAGTTTGCTTGATGCTAGCTTTCAACTTGAAAACAAAGAAGAAACACCAAAGGATTACCAGAATTTGTTCAGCCAGACCCTTTAATGCCTTAGTCAAGTAAAATTATGGAAACACAATGAAGCTTTGAGAAGAGTGAGAATAACCAAAAAAAAAAAATATATTTGGAGGTGCCTATATGCTACTTATATAAGATGAGAGTTGGCGTCCATCACCAAGTAAAGAGAATATGCATTTTAACAGCTTGATGACCTTCTATATGTCATGCACATCACGGAGTTTAACTGCACACGTTGGTAGGTTGAGCTATAACCACCCCTTGTTGGAAAGATTTTAAACATCTTTATGGCACCTTTAATGAAGATTATGTAGCGAGCTGCCATTGATCAGTTAGATGATGTCAGCAGAGGTCAGATCCGAGATATATCACCACTTATTGTCTATTGGGGCTCGATAACTAATGATTAGACCATTATAGTTCATGCGGCCTTGTCATGTTTTTTCTTATGTTTTTTTGAGTATAGAGGACATTGAATTGGAGTCACTAGTTGGTTTGAAAGGTCAGAAGAAAAATGATGATATTGAATTCGCTCTATTTTCGTCGTGCCTGATTGGACAGCACAAGAACCCATTTTAGACTATATAGAGCACATCTAGAATGCATGGCTCTCCATAAACAAGGCCCCAAATGCATCGTCACAAAAATATGATGCTAGATGTGGCGATGGTTTGACGCGAGAGAAACACATCTATGGGGTGGCTCCACGTACTTACATTCATTCTAACATTTCGGATATGATCAAGTTCTCAGCATTGACTTATGAAAGAGGCCGCAGAAATCATCATTCGGCGACCGACTCCTTCTTCCCATGGCGTTGACAAACCGAGTTCTCCCATCTCAACTCCTCGGTCTCAATCGCAGATTTTGCTGCCAAAATTAGCCATTTTTTACCGCACCAAATCAGCGAAAGGTGCAGAAAAGCTGCCCGTGTTCGGATAACTCCCTTTCCTGAATCCCAACGTAATCGTAATGATGTCCGATTGTGCGTTGAGATTATCATAAAAAATTGCACCTGAATCAGACGGAGCCGATTGAGATATCGTGATTGCCAATGTGTGATGATAGGTCCCCATCATTTCAGGTGTTTGTTTCGTTTGCTTTGGAACCCAGTAGGCTGGTCCACCTGCACCATCACAAAACACACGCAACCAGGCTAAGGATGAGACGGGGGAAATTTGAAGAATAAGACTCGGAACAGACAAGCAGCACAATGTCAAACCTCCACGATATTTTCCTTTCTGGTCCCAAAAGACGTCATTGATGTGGAAGACTTACGTTGCAGATGCTGATTGGTGTACCACGCTGTTTTAGTACAATGCATGGTCCAAGCTCATCCTCTTCCTAGAGAAATGGCGGCAAGAGTGCGTTGCCGGCGCGGGCAATGATAAAATGTGCCGCAGGTACAAGGAATAATCAGGTACTAGTCTCATTAAAAATAAATAATATCTCATTATTTATATTTAATCATAACGGTCACGTTACGACGCAAGAAGGCGCGCGGGCAGGGCAACCCCCGATCCGAACGGCGATGGCCATCGCACTTCACGGGAACGTCATCCTTTGAGACGACCGAACCGCGGACAAGTATTTAACCTCTTCTAAACAAAACGAACCATAAATAAATAAATAAAAAGTTCTTCTCTCCAGCGTCCGCCTTCCCTTTTTGAATACTTCTATTTGTTCTTCTACTATCTATCGGATTACTTAATTAATTAGTTAACTAATAGTTTGTGAAGCTTCTCTGCGTTTCTCTCTCTTCCCTTCCTTCTTCCCCACTCTTCTCTTTTCGTTATATTTCTTCTCCTCGCTCTCTTTCTCTTTCTCGTTATATGGTGGTTTTCCGACGGAGATGGCATCGTCGTCGTGGCAGTTGGATTCGCTGATACGCTGGGTGACGACGAACTACGCGGAGCCGTTGGATGCGGTGCAGAGAACGGTGAGGATCGCCTACGTCGTCTTCGCCTTTTGCGCCGCCCTCTTCCTCGGTGCTCTCAAAGGTCTTTCTCTAATTTTTTCTGATATATATGAATACATTTATTTTCCTTTTAATTTTCTGTTCAATATATCTAAATTATATTTGTGCTGTTCTTGTTCTTGGGGGCAGCTCTGGTGGTGGGACCCATCGCGGCGCTGCTGCTGATACTCGGGAACGTCGGGGTGATTCTCGGCCTCTTCCCGGCTCACGTCGCCTGGACTGTCTACTCTCTACTCAAGTTAGCCATCAATTCTTTCTTCAATCTCTTTCTTTGTTTTTTTTTTTTGCTTGTTCTTCTTGTTTTTTGCTGGTAAAGTTCTTTGAGATTTTAATTGTTTTTGGGATTTTTTGATTTTTTTTTTTTGGTTTATATTGATGGAGGCAGTTGATGGATCGATGGATTCTCGTCGAGATTGGATTATGAATGCCAAATATGTTGTTCCTTTTTTTTTTTTTTTTTTTTTTTTTTTTTTTTTTGGTAAAAAATAGGAGGGGAGGGGGAGGGACCAGCCCACCCGCGTAGCAGCCCCATTACTGGGCCCCCCTTCCACTAGGGAATGTTCGATACAGGTCGCAGGTTTCGCGTGCCTTCCCCGACCCGTGGGCTCACCCCACTGGGTTCACCGCCTCACGTGTGGGTACGTCACCCCAGCGCCACCTTGATACAAGTGGAAGGAAAGCATAACCGCCAACAAGCCAGCCGGGCGTGGGGCATCCGGTCCCCTAATTTAATCGACGCCCGCGCGTTTCGAACCCGGGCAACTTGGGCGGAATTATCGCCCCTTACCACCAGGCTACTACCTTGGTGGCAAATATGTTGTTCCTTCGCTGGATATTCTGAGTATTGATTTTTGCAAACAGAGGAAGCACTTCTAGATAACTGTTTGTTGGTATAGAAATGGGTTTTTTTTTGTCGCAATTGTTTGGTCAAGGTATTTGGTGTCATTGCTTTGGTTTTTGAGTGAATGAAAAATTAATCTTTAGAAATCACAATGCTCTCTCTCTCTCTCTCTCTCTCTCTCTCTCTCTCTCTCTCTCTCTCTCTCTATCTATCTATCTATCTATCTATCAAGGATGTTTCTTGAACTCAGCTAGCTAATGAAATGATCATCCATTGGAGGAAATAGCAACAACAACAAAAAAAAAGATAATTTAGAGATGGGAATATTGGACATTTTTGTTGGGATTAGTGTTGAAGCTTTCGTGGTTCGATATCTTAAAGATCATAGAACTCTGCTCTCTCTCTCTCTCTCTCTCTCTCTCTCTCTCTTTTCTATAATATTTTTTAAAAATCTTTGATTTTATCCTCTTTATGTTTGGACAATGCTTGCTCTACCAGATCACATTCTCTTTGATTGAAACTTTTAGCTTTCTGATAGAACTAAAATGAGTTCTATGAATTAAATATAACTAATGAGACTGACATCCTAATCTAAGCTGTCTTTTTGATTGCAGGACTAATTGTATGAATGCAGCTCTTAAATTTGCATTTCTTTTTGCTCTGCCTGTATTGTTTGGCCTCTGGTTGGCCTTAAGCATCTTTGGGAGTGGCCTGGTCGGAGTTGGTTATGGGTTCTTCACACCATGGGTGTCAACTTTTGAAGCCTTCCGACAGAACAGTGAAACAAAGAAGTTCCTTCACTGCATTGTGGTAAAGAGAGAAATAAGCTCATATGTCGAGCAGTTCTTTAATTCATTTTTTTTGAGTGTTATAAAAAATTGAATAATAGCATCCATATATTATCTCACAATTAACCAGGATGGAACATGGGGAACCATTAAAGGGAGTTGCACGGTGGTCAGAGACTTTGCAGATTTTTGCTACCACTCATACCCGCTCTACTTAAAAGAGTTACGGGAAAGCACCCATGATCATCAACCACATTCAATCAGGTAGGATATCAACTCAACTTATTTTTCTCCATTGACTGAAAAATTGCAAGTATGTTGGGCTTATTAGTAAAACAGATTCATATTAAAAATGTCTTGCGCAAAATTATATATATTGGTGAATTTTTATGCAACACTAGACAATAATTTCTACACATAGTAATGCCTTGTATTAGCATAAATCAGGTGTACTTACAAGAGGAATAAATGAATCTGTAAGGTTGCTAGATTGGTTGCTAAGCAGCTTTGTAGAAGAAGCCTCTCATAAGTGATTCTGTCTTGCATTTCTTTATATTGACATGTTTCAGTGTGTGATTATATATTATCAATGTAATGGCATTAAATTTGCTTGTTATGTGAGTTTTATAACTCATAGTGATTGGTAATCCTAAATATTATGGTGCATGACAATATAAATGCTCTCTGGATTGATGAAGATAGAAGTTACTCTTATTGAATGAAGAGTGATTTTGTCTGCAATAGTATGCATTAGGTAAATACTTTCTAGTAGTAGTTGTAACCTAGTTTACTTTAATGGTCTCTTCTGTCTATGTCTTAGTTGGCTGGCAGTTTTATTTATTTCCAAGTTCTAACATTTGCATACACTGGATAAGTTTGCATTGCTGAAATCATTCTTCTACATTCTATCTGAAATTCCTCTTTCAAAACTATGTGCAGGCTGATGGAGGTGCCTTCATGTATCGTTGTGGGCTTGATGGGCTTAATTGTGGATATACCACTTTACACTGTTATTGCAGTAATAAAGAGTCCATATATGCTTTTCAAGGGCTGGCAGAGGTTGCTGCAAGACCTGATTAGTCGAGAAGGCCCATTTCTTGAAACAGCTTGTGTGCCAATTGCTGGTCTGGCCATCCTTCTCTGGCCACTTGTCGTTGTAGGGAGTATCCTATTGGCTATCATCTCCGGCATCTTCATTGGGCTCTATGGATCAGTTATTGTGTACCAGGTACCTATCTGTTCTTATGTGGCCTGCTATATGCAGATGAACTCTAATTCTAAAGCATCTTCTATAGGAGAGATCTTTCCGAAGGGGAGTTGCTTTTGTGATTGCAATGGTTGCAGAGTTTGATGAGTACACTAATGATTGGCTCTATCTGAGAGAAGGGTCTATCCTCCCAAGGTAACCGTTCATTGCTTTTTCTTTGTATTTACCTTTAATTTTGTCGAATATGCTGTTCAGATATGTGGCTAAAATACTTAAATATTTGTTTTACCTTTCTTTTAGGTAATTATTTAACTTTAGCTTTCTTGCTGCCAAGCCAGGCCTCGGTACCGAAAGAGGAAAGTCTCACACTCAACAGAGTTTTCTGTTGGATCCAGCACTGCTAGAGGAGTTAAGATTGGTTCTGGTTCTTCAAATGCACCTGCAATGTTGGTTCCAAACCTGGCTCCTTCAAGATCTGTGAGAGAGGCGATACAGGAAGTGAAAATGGTTCAGGTTGGTTTTCTATTAACATCCTTTTTTTTGCCTTGACATTTCTTAATGTCATAAAATGTTATTATGTTGGAAGTCAGGACATCTATGATTTCATTTTTGTGCCCTAGAGATTTGTCAATTCCTTGTATTAAACCTTGGTGGCTTTCCCCTTTCTGAAGGCCCTTTCTGAGTCAAGAAGCAGTTGCTTGTTATTGGATGCATAAGCTTAAACTACAATGAATCAAGCAAGACTCTCTACCTGCCAATTGGCCTTCAATATTTTACGTTTGGCTCCTCATGCCTAGGATTCCTTGGTTGGAGTTTACCACCAATTTGTCAAGGGATGGTGTTTAGATGATTGTTGTAGAAGCTGCTTGATCCTTCCATGGCTATTATATTTACTTAAAATTCATTGCAATAAATTTAATAATGTTATGAATCTATATCTCCACACAAGTTTTTGTTAGTCTGATCCAATGTGGATTGAACATTTGATGAGATTAATATTTGTTAATTGTAATTTACTGGGGGCTATTGCAATTAACACCATTGTTATGTCATTGGCTATTATATTAATTGGTGGAAATACGAAAAACTCTAGGAGGAATATCTATTCTCAAAGTTTCCTATACCAATTAAGAGAAAAAAGTAAGATTGTTTCCCTAACTGCACTCTGAAGGCAAATTTTGATAAAGAATGGTTTCTTTAATCTAAATTGCAACTACTGAGGTTGAAGAAATATTGTTTCTTATATTCTCCAAAATATGGTTGGCGGAACCTTCCTGAACTGCCCAGTTCGGAGTGTCCCGAGCTGTACCGGTGGTTGATCGGGATGGTTCCGTTATTGAAACCGAGACCCTATTGCCAGAAGGGAGGAGGAGAAAAAAGAGAGGAAAAGAGAGAGAGCGAGAGAGCGGGGGAAAGGGAGAGGGAGAGGAAGGAAGAGAGAGGCTAGGCCGGCTGGGGCCGGCTGACGATGTCACGACCCAGATCTGAAGATTTGTCGTGCCCTAGATCCAGAACATAATATGGCTGTGCTACCGAGGGGTACTGCCTACGATAACACGAAGCCAACATTACATTTAACTTCCAATTTCATCTCAAATATAATAGAATAAATAGAAATTCAATTTTATTATCCAATAAATGTAACTAATATAAGTTCAGAGCGTCTAAATCCAAACATAATACTAAATCCATAATCCTCAATATTCGAAAAATCATTGACTACAAATTTATAGTCAATTTAAAATGCTAAAATTCTTTTACAAAATCGCCAAGTTTGCTAGTGCGAACTCCAAGCTTGGACCAACCTTCGTCCTTGCTGATCCTATTCGCCTAGAGAAAGAAAAATAAAAATAGAGGTATATGAGTGACATAGCTTAATAAGTAAACTTTTCACCATTTTATCGGATCAAGTATAAATTTTTACATGTCAAGGCATCATTTAAAGAAAATAACAGAAATTACAAAATAAAAATTTCATAGTACAATATATTAAACAAATCATAAAGCCGATCATGCATGCATAAATCATTCATGAATCATGGTTCCTAGTGTATAGCATAAATAAAATCATAAAGTATTTATCATTGATCAAATTACTGCTCTTAGACTAAATGCTAAGGTCACTATTTTGTTTATGACAGGCCGTCATCAACAAACATCAACTACTATTATCCGTTGGTAGGGTTATATACCAACTATTGTTACCTGCTGGCAGGGTTGTATGCCAACTACTATTACCGCTGGCAGGGTTGTATGTTAACTACTATTACCGCTGGCAGGGTCGTATGCCAACTACTATTACCCGCTGGCAGAGTCGTATAAAACTGAATGTCGATCTACCCTACTTTCAGGGGACATACATAGCTATTTGAGAGCCTTTTTGCCATAGTCATTAAGACAATTTTTCTTAAGGCATATTTCTTAAATCATATCATAAATCATACATGAATAAAATACTAATTGACTTTATAGTGTTCATAGCCCATAAATAAGCATTTAACAGTAGAATAATCATGAATTATTCTTTTCATAACATAAATATGAACTATCATGGATCCATTAATTCACAATAAATCAAAGGGTCCCTCTCTGGCCTCCTGTTTCAAATAAAATACGGGACCGGTCACGGAGATCCAACTCTGCATTTCCCCGGCCTCCGCCTCCCCGCGAAGGCTCCCTGGCTTTCGCCGACCGGCTTCGGCCGTTCTTTCTCTTCTTTCCTTTCCCTCTCCCTCCCTCCACCGCTCTCTTTCTTTTTTTCTCTCCCGTTCTCCCTCTCCCCCATCTCTACTGTGTCGGTACTGGGCCAGCCTCCCCCGCCTCTACTGTGTCGGTACTGGGCCAGCACAGCACGACGCAGGGCTGTATCGACTCATGCCATCGGACAATCGGTACGAGGCCCGGTACGGCCATAGCAGACTTTGCTTCAAGACAAAATGAGATTTACAAATCACCATAGATTATGCTTCAAGGTAACATAATTGGATTAAGACTGCCACTTACCAAAAAAAGAAAAGAGTATTGTTTAATATTTTCCTCAAATTGATGAGCTTGACTATCTAGGATGGACTGTTTCTGCAATTTCAATTTAAAATCTAATTTAGGCACCTGATATTAAAAATTTGATTACTTGTTCTCATCATTTATTTTACGCATGAGGTTGTCACTTGCAGCACATCTTGATATTAAACCTGCAACAACATCACATCACAAATCCTATTAAACATTGTGATTGAAAAGATAATATATGCTCCTATTTTGAATCATGAAACTTACAATTTCTAGGGACCTAAATTTGAATTTAATATTTTTCTGAGTGTAGAGGTCCAAGTTGGGGGTTTATATGTTGGTGGATTGTTGATTGTAGAAAATGAGGCAAAAAGTTAGAAATGGTATCTTGGTTTAATTTATTTTAACTATAGGCATCTATTTATGAGAACTTTTTAGGGTTGGTCAAAGAAAGATCTTAACATTATTCTACTACAATACAAATTTAGCGAGGGTGCTTAATAATTAAATTCAGGTGGGTAAGGAATTTTGTTTCTTTAGAAGAAGAAAATCAAATCTGTTAGGACACTTCTATGCGAGACTTTCTATCTTAAGTCATATTATTTTAATTTACTTCGTGCCTTGGAGTTATTAATACAGAGACAAGTGAGGCATAAAGTTATATCCATGCAGATTTAGTGTATGACCATTTATACAAATTAGAGATGACCCAGGGTTAGGAGTTGAAAGCATGCTTAGTTGTCATTATGATGTTGCCAAAATAGTCTAAGATAAAAATAAAAATAAATTTTATGGGTTTATATTTGTTTATTTAAGATTATCATTTAAAAAGACTTTGTATATTTCTATGTGAGTATTGGTCAATACAAACACAGGGATTTATAAAATTCTCATATCAAGCATATAATTAATTAAGCAAAATGAGATTATGAGTTGGATAAATGACTATTGAGTTAGGTAATGTTATAATCGGTCGTGTACCAGATATTACAAGAGTGGTGAAGTCTTCAGAAAATTCTATAATAAGCTGGATAAAAGCTAAAGAAGTAATTTAAAAATGTCATTTGAACCTAAGATGGGATTGTGTGAAGAGGGGAATCATAAATGAATGTAAGATGGGATTATGTTAGGACTGAAAATATAAATGAGAGACCAGATCGTAAAAAGAACCATTAACTCAGATGCATTTTAACATGAAAGTACTATCCTTAACCGGCATATCCATAGTCTTGTAGTAGTTATTGTGGTTTCCTTTCTGATCTCTCTTTTCTTTAATGAGTTTTTACTAAACATACTTGAAAGAAAAAGAGATAATGGAATTCACATTTTCACTAAAATAAGTTATAGAGAGCCTATTTTCCATTTTGAGGCAGAGGTGGAAAAAATTGCGATCTTTTTTCTTCTGAAGGTATTTTTCACCTTTGTTCAAGGCTTGGAAGAGCTTGGTCTGAAGGCTCAAGTATTGGGCCGTGAGCTTGATCTGAAGGCTCAAGTATTGGGCCGTGTTGACCAGTCATGTTGTCAGGCTTATTTCTGGGCACATTGAGAGTAGAGCATTTAATTCTTTCTAATATTGTTAAAAATTAAAGTTCGGAATTCCTTGAATTTTTAACTATTCTTTTTTTCCTTTTAATGGACGCCTCCATCTTGCTACAAAAGGGAAAAGAGATTAGGAAAATGTTACAAAATGCATGTGTCATGAACTTACACAGATATCTATTGATGTTTACTTCTTACATTTATGTGTTCATGGATGGTGTGTGCCAACTAAGCATTGGCAAGAACAGTTTAACTGTAAATATGGCATCTGATATGCATATATAGATTCTTCTATGTATCTGTTACCATAGGTTTGCATTTCAGTTTCTTGATGTTCATAGTTTGGCATTCAGTTTCTTGATGTTACTGTCTTTCACGTCTTCCTTGTGACTCATTGCCAATCACTTGTGACCTTAAGTTCTTGTTTCTTTTAAGCTATTCTTTCTCCCAATGTATAACTATGATTATCGATACTTTGGTTCAACAGATATGGGAGGATTTAATGAAGTGCTGTGAGATGAGGGGCAAGGAACTTGTAGATGCAAATATTATAACATCAGTTGATCTAAATGAGTGGTTAAGAACAAAGGGAAGCAACCAAGAAACCATTGGCCTTGGCCTGCCTTCTTATGCTTTCCTACACAGTCTTCTTTATTCTATAAAGGCTGGATCAGGTGGATTCTTGCTAAGTTGTGGGATTGAAGTTACCCAACTAAACCGTCCACAAGATCGGCTATTAGACTGGTTCTTCCATCCTGTGATGGTTTTGAAAGAGCACATTAGGGTCATAAAAATGGGAGAAGATGAGGTGAGGTTCTTGGAGAAATTAGTTCTCTTCATTGGTAACATTCCAAGCATTGACACTTGGGACAATGGTTCTGTGGCTCCTCAAGATGCTCTCAGGGCTGCTCAAATTCAAGCCATTAGCAGAAGGTATGAATATCATTTGAATCTTAGCCCAGCTCTAATTGACTTGATGCATCATTTAGAAACAAATCTACTGTTTTATGCAAATACAACTGTGCACATGATGATAAATCAAAACAGTCATGATTTTTGTTCACACCAATTAAGAAAATTTATAAATGTGATTCAGAGGAGATTGTTGCACCAAAATCATTTTTGTTCACAACAAGAGCATCATTTAGAAACATGCACACGAACACACAGAAAGCAGGAGATGCTTTTGTTGGATGCTGACAGTGGCCATTGGCAGGTTAGTAGGCATGACGAGGGGCATATCAAAGTTTCCAACCTACAGAAGGAGATATAGGCAGGTTGTGAAGCAGCTGATCACTTACTCTCTCGACCAGCAAGGATCCTGCAGATCACGTTCAACCATATCAGTTTCTTCAGTTGAAATTATGCCTGCTGAAGTATAGCAAATTTTTCTTTGCTTATGCACACCAATACTCATAGTTCTCGGAGTGCTTGTATAGGTGATTTAAGCAAGTTTTGTACCCTTAACAAATTTAGTTTGTAGAGCTTGAATGTAGAGGTGGTAGCACTTGGCAACCGAAGTAGTTGCATGGCAGTTTTTCATCTGTGACATGGAAGAATTCTTGAGCTCAAAATCATTTTAGCTATTGTGCGAAGACAAGTCGTGTGCATATATAGCAGTTCCCACTCAGCATTAAGAGATGCATACGGAGGCAGCTTGCATAATGTTACCAGTTGTTTGGAATTATCTTGGCTTGGGTTTTAATTCCTCCTTGATAAAGGATATAGGGTTAGACTGATGGTCCTTGGTCCTTGCTGATATTTCCTTTCACATGCCTGGTTTGCACTGAGAAGGTAATTGCTTATCTCAGTATTAGAAGCAAGATTGGACTGCAACCCCTTCCTAAAAGAGGAAAAAAGGGGGGAAAAAGAGAGGAAATAACTGTCGAGGAATGGAGGAAGATTGCAGGTGGGCATTTCAGCCATTTATATTAACTTGATGTACATGCATCCTTTCTTTTTTTTTGTTTTGGTTTTTGGTGGTGGATACGATGTGGAAGCACACCGAGTAATCCACTTCCATTCATCCAAACATTCACAAGCTAACTCAAATATTTGCATCCTTTTACTAGCATTAATGGAAAAAATTTCATCTGGATGAATTGTAAAGTTCCTCATGTAGATTTGCATTGTTATTATTATGTTTGACTAAAACTAATCATGGTTGACCGTGAGTCCGTAACTACATAAAGTTGACTTTTAGTAATCATTGTGAGTATTTTTAACTCTGGTCGGCAGTATTTGCATGACACTTGGAATGAAGCATGTGTGATGCCAGATATCTCTATTTTGCATTTAATTTTGAGATGGAACATGCGGGGCTATGTTTGTCCAAGGTCATGGTCTGAAACACAATATCTCTTTCAAATGTAAGCTGAAATAAAGATACTCTTGTTTCACTAGATGCATCCAATTTTCTTTTCTTTGAAAGCTTGGAGAGTGGATTGCAATGTGTCCATCAGACGATATCTGTGAGGACAATATAAGCAAACTATTTCAGGGATTAAAATGAAAATTTGAAGAAACATGAATTAATATGCAAATATGGACAATTTTAAGAACTAATCTGAAAAAATCCCTCATAGTTAACACAGCTCACAGGCGTATGCAATTTGCTGATGTGCTGAAATTTGACAGGTTTCAAGCATAAATTATATGATTTACAAGGATGCAAAAATGAAATTCACAGGTTATAATATCCTTCTCTACATTGAGATGGAATCATTCAAGGACACTTTGAGGTTAAACAAAAGGTTTTACCTTATCTTATGTTTGGCTTGGCTATTTATGACACAACTTAAATAACTTCGGGCTTTATTCCTGATAACATTTTCCAACAAATTTCTGTCCCATCCCAACTAACTAAAATCCTTCGTAAAGAAAAAAATTATGTACAAAAAATTTTAGATGGCTAAGAATTGAATTGAACTACTAACGTATTAGAAAATAGAGTTCATGTAAAAATTAATAGAGACATAATGTTGCTAAGGTTGAATAGTTATGGGAGAATACAGAAAACATAATATTGCAGAATCTAATGAGTCCGTGACATAAATTTCTCTAAAGCTATTGATATAAAGCCCAAGAATTTTATAGAAAGTCAATAAAATTAGAAAATATATGCAACGAATATCCATAATCACAAATATATTTCAAAGACTCAACCACCATGCCTTTTCTTTTGTTTTTTGAGAAAAATAATACTTAAATATTTTACATATAATAAAAATACAAATCAAATGCAAAAATTAATTTGAAGAAGTGTTCTTTGTTACCATATATATTCCTCTTCCTCTTCCTAGTCACTGTATATATGGTCCCCTTCAACCCCACTTGAATTTGTCTTTGCTCTTTACTCTCACCACTCTTGCCATTGCCAGAAGAGGGTGAGCAGGATGAACGTATTAGTTACTAGAAGTATGCTAATATAATAGACGTATGATGCATGTGTCATGGAACTGATATACATGTACTTGATCTGATGCATATCAAAGACTGACCTAAGAAGCAAAGAGATTCAACATTGGGTTTCAAGATCCAACATCAATCAAATATGGGTAAATTTGGAAAATCTGATATAAAGATTAATTAGTCATCTTATCAAATCAACAGGAGGTTATTTCTACAACCACTTTCCATATTTATACCAAATCAAATCCTAGCAAATTATGGGAAATATTCTTTTCTACGGTTATTTTTTTTGTTTTAAAAAATCTCCGACTTTTCACTAACAAACGGATGTGGATGCATTCATGGATAGGTTCAAGGTTTCCTACATCTATAAATAGGGTGGCAAGCTATTGTAAAAGCCATCTTGTGTTGAATTAAAATTCTAGTTCTCTTTTCCTATTATTCTATGTGCCACGTTTCTTACTTTTGTTGTTTTTTTCTCCTATTTTGCTATTCCATTGTTAGATAGATCTTCTTTTTCTTTGAGGAGAGATTGTCATGTGCACTATTATTGGCATCAGAGCGTTTCAGTTTGTACATAGTGTTTTACATCAATATTGAAGCCATCGTTTGCTGGAGCATCAGTAATGCCCCCATATTGGAGATCGATCTAGTAGATGTGGAGATCCAATATTTATGAGAACACTTAATACAACTACAGGTGGAATTTGTGTCATGCCCCGAATTCGAAGCATGACAGACGCCACATGCCAGTACGGTGGACAGTACAGGCATGCAAGTCTATAGATTATATCAAAGAAATGACATATTCTTAAAATTTATTTAAGCATTAATTTATTTATATAGTTCTTACAATAGTTTCAATATAATATGTGCTAACATAAAACAAATATTCTAACTAGTCTAAACTAAAATGCCAATAACTGAAGTATCTCTAGAAAATCTAGCACACTCCTCAGTCCTGTGCGATCATGCATCTGGATCTGAAAATAGAGAAAATATGATAATGAGCTATATTGGCCCAGTAGGCAACAGAATACCCCAGAGTGGGGTCAAAGCATGGCAAATATTTAAATAAAACATAAAATAATGACCAAAAAAATAATCAATAAACATACTTTTTTTGAAATTTATTATTACTTTTATAAATCTTTGATACCAAAATTTGAACATTAATAGGCTATGGCTACGAAACTCCATGGCACGAGTCACACAAAGAGCCAAAAACTACTATTATTAACCATCGATGGTAATAGTATCCATTTAACTACTATCTAATCACCGGTGGTGTGGTGTCAAAATCAGTTTGTTATATATTACAAGTCAACAGGCCAACGAATAATCTCCATTGGTAGGGCCAGATCATAGCCATGTTGAGAATATATATATGCAAACAAAATTGATTTTTTATAATTTGCCCAATTACATTTTTCAGATTTCAAGCATATAACATAATTTTTAAATTGATTATTAACATGTCTGACCTATTTTACTAAGTACAAAACAAATATCAGAATTTAATCAACTAATAATTATTTTACCAAATAATTTAAAAAATATACTTTGAAGTATTAGGTTACTTATCTCTTTTCGTTTTAAATTCTATTTCAGGCAAACATGTCAGATACCCTTGTTTAATATTATAAAATATTATTAATTTTAACATAATTTTGGAAGTCAAAATTAAATACTACGATCTCATGTCCTCAGATAAGCTCGGTCTGGTGATAGTGCTTGACTGCTCCGGTTGGTCTGAGCCAGTAGGATTCAATGAGTTGGGTAAAGATCATAAGTGGTCAAATCTAGCTAGGGTTGAAGTATTGGTCGATCTACTGTCCGAATACTAGGGCGGTTTAGGGTCTCCAAACTAGGTCAACTTGGATCCAAGCAATAAGAAGAATTGGGGTTACATTAGGATCTCCGAGCTTCTCTAGAGGGAGAAAAAAGGAGGAAAGAGAATCTCAGTTCAGGTCTGAATTTGGTCTGATCTTGATTTTGGGCCTGGTCCGAGTGGTTCGGATTGACCATTAGGGTAAAGATCTAGATCTAGTCAGAATTTGGGCTTGCTTAGAGAGAGAGATTCACAATCTAAGGCTAGTTGAGCTTTTGAGCCTGATACACTTAGTTTCGGGCCTAATCCATATGATTAGGTCCAATCAGACGCATGACCTATTCAGTCTGGTTTGACCAAAATAGGAAAAAAGGGATTTGGCCTAGGTCGACTTGGATCGATCAATAAATCTGGTCCATGAGTCAAGTAGAGAGAGAAAAAGAGGGTTTCCTTTCTTTCTCTCTTTTTTTAGCCCAAAATGAACGGACTTGGCCCATAATGTATGAACAGGGCCCAAAAGCTATACCACCTATAATGGATACGACCCAAAATGATGAATAGGGTCTAAATTCAGCCCACGACGACCCAATAGAGTGAACAGGGCCCGAACTCAACCCATAATGGACATGGCCCAATAGGGTGAATAAGGGCTATCAGGGTCCAAAAGGTATACGACCCACAATAGACATGACTCAACAGAATGAACAGGGCCCAACTCGGCCCATGATGGACACGACCCAATAGGGTGAACAAGGCCCAATAGGGCTTAAAGGTATACAACTTACAATAGACAAAGCCCAATAGGATGAATAAGGCCCAAACTCGGCCCACGATGGGCACAGCCCAATAGGGTGAACAAGGCTCAAACTCGACCTATAATGGACGCAGCCCAACATAGCCCAAAATCAATGAAGTGGGCCCGAATTGGTGAACACGGCCCAAAACAACCAAAAAAACTCTTCATCCTGAGAACTAAGAAACACGAAGGAAAGGAGAAGAGGAAGAAGAGAGGAAAGAGTAGCCGGTGGGGTGGCTGAGCCTGGGTTGTCGAAGGCCAGCGTCCGGTTGACGCCCAGTCGACAGTAGTGGCGGTCGGCGGCCGCTGCAGCGGCTGGCAAGAAGAAAGAAACCGAGATCATTCTCAATTTGGGTTCGGAATATGGGAAGGAAGCTCGGATTATCTAGGAATAGAAGAACAAGGGAAAGGGGAGTTGACCGGTGTGTCGCCGGAGGGGAAGGGTCTCGGTCGAGGGTAGCCAGTCCGGCGGCTAGTGATGGCAGCAACGCTCGAAACAAGTCTTGGAACAGAGAAAATAGGGCCATAGAAAAAACTTTGGATGGAGCTCGACCGGGGGCGGCATGCCCGCCTCCAGAGAAGGAGGGAGGAGAGGCTTGACGAGGCTCTCAAGGACGAGGGGGTTGATATTGGAAGGAGAGATATTTATACAAGGTTCTCGAAGGGAATCATGGCTTGTTCACCGCTGCAATTCACGCAGCAATTATGCGGGATCGGGGGCCATTCAAATGGCTGCGGGGTTGCCGTGAAGCTGCTGCGGCATCTCCACCCTCATTATGCCCAAGCAGAGGATCGCGATCACGATCCTCTGTTCCATTTTTTTTCTTTAAAGGGCCATGGGCTTTGAAGTCGTTTGAGCCTGCCAGCTTCAGCCCTTTTTGGGGCCTATTGTCACAATTTGATCGTGCAATTGGCCATGATTGCTACCTTAGAAGATTACATTGAGAGGATGATATGCTATGAGATGCATCTTTCGAGCAACTTGTCAACCCTTTAAATTCTCTCTAAATAATGGTTTTCTCTTCTTTGAAATTTTGACCTTTTGTATCTCAACTTATTCTATGAGATAGAAGATCACTGAATAGCTGCAATCTGGAGGATTGAGAGGTCCTTTTTGACATGATAAACCATGACCTTATAAATGAAAAGCATCATTTTTAGTCTCAATGACGGTGTGATGTAATCTAGTGAAATGCCGAATGGTCATGTGCAAGACAAGGATCTTTGTGTCCCTTTGTCTATCCCTACAACTCCATGGATCAAAGGGTATGCATACTTCATTCTTGAATTTTCCAATAACACCATGGGATATTGACTCTATATTCATAGTGGTGGATGGTTTTACCAAAATGGTTCACTTCATCCCTTCCTGGAAGATGATGAACGCTTAATGTAGGGTGGATTCGTACTTTAGAGGATGGTTCAAACAGATGGGTTCTCAAGACTATCACTTCAAATTATGATATTAAATTTATGATTCACTTCTGGAGGATTCTATGGCAATAGGCTAAACTTGATTGTTCTTGCAGCCAAGGAGAGATTCTTTGCTGGAACTTACAAAAAGCTAAACAACAAAAGATTGGCCCTTGTAAAATCTTATGAAAGTCAACGACGATGCTTAACACGTGGAGCTTCCTGAGGGCTATGATATTTCTCCTATTTTCAATTTTGTAGCTCTTTCTCGACTTTCATAAACATAAGGATGAAAAGTCTGACTCCAACTCAATTACAAACAACTACACCAAAAAATTCAATTGAGCAGATCCTGAAGGAACTCTCCAACATCATCGGACCACATCCCACTGAATTTTGAATCTCATAGGTGAGTCAACAAAGTTGTCTCTTACTTTGTTGGAGAAATACGTTCAAAGCTTTTAACTCAAGACGAGTTTTCTCCAACCCATGAGGAATGTTGCACGTGAAATAAATTTGGCTGACATGTATTTGCTCCGGTACTTGTCGAAGTTTGACCAAATTAGCAAAGGGGTTAGATATTGGGTTCGGACCTAAATCAATAGCTACAGATTAGGAAATAATCTTACAAAATTGATTAAGGCTGATATCAATCAATCATGGGCAAATGAAGGGACCCAACATCAAGATTCCAAGATTTATTCCAATCAAGAGGAGATTACTTCTACGACCACTTTCCATGCATCAAATCCTAGTAGATTACGTAGAATTCTTTTTTAGATTATTTTTTTAAAGCCTGTTTGGAAAATCCAGTAAGATTGGGCTGGACTTTCTATTGGATCATGGATTACACAGCGTATTTAAATAAGTCCAATATAAATCCAATCCCTCTCCAACTTAAATTCTGTGGGAAAAAAGAAAAGACCTCTATAGGTTTTATTATTATTATTATTTTAATCTTATAGTCCAATAGGCTAATATATGGGATTTAGGCCAAGACAAGAATAGGTCTTTAGAGAGAAAAAAAAAAAAAAGAAAAGAAGAAGAAGAAGAAGAAGAAGAGAAAGAGGCCGAACAGGCCGCCCAGCTCGATTTCTGTAGACCTAGCCCAATTTTGCTAGATTTTTCTAATAGGCCCTTGTTTGTAAAAGTATCCTAGCAACGAGAAATGAGTGTAGATACATTCATTGGTAGGTTCAAAAAGGTCCTATAACTGTAAGACCATCTCGAGTTGAACTAAAATTCTAGTTCTCCTGTATAAGTTGAGTTTATCATATTTGATGTTTTCTTCCTCCCACCATTGCCACCACCCACTCCTCCTCCTCCTCCTCCTGTTCTTTCTTCCAGATATAGAGTAGAAGGAAACAAAGCAAGGAGGGGAGGTGAAGGAGGGTGAGCAGGAGGGGCTAAGGGCAGCGATGGGCGTAGGCGTTGTGGCAATGGGGGAGGAGAACAAGAGGGGGAGGAGAAAGAACAGGAGGAGGAGGAGGAGGGAGAGTTGGTGGTGGCAATGGTGGGGCCTGCTCCAATAGTCTTGAGGTGTCAGCTTCTCATGCAGGTAGGTAGAGGAGAAAGAAAATATAAAATATATAAATAAATCTATCTCATTCTATAAGCTTAAGTGATGATTTCAACAGCAATTATGGGGTGGCTCCCAAGATGAAGATGGTGCATCGCCACTAGTTGGCAAGGTAGAGGAGGAAGAAGGGAGAGCAATGTTCATAGTATTTACAACAGGCACCGCACCTTCAAACTTGCATCAACTTCTATTCCGTGATCAATCAAGAGAACTTAACCTAGGATATTGTCAAGAGTAAAGCATAAACTTATTTGGGTTGGATTGCAAATAACTACAATGTGGAATTTAATAATGTAAAAACTCAGTTTTGTAATTAGACCTAAACTGCGTTTGACCTGGTAAAAACTGGGTTAAACTGGAAAGTTCTCAAAAACACTGAGAGGTTTTCAAAAATTGGTGGTCAAGGGACTTGGTAGAGACAACGAGTTTTAGTAAAATAGTAGTATGAAAATACTTGAAGAAAGATTTAAACCTCTAACTTCTTAAATGGTCACAAATCCCTCAACCACTATAATACAATTTATAATAACTTTATGATTTATTATACTTATAATATCACTAAGTGGATAATTTGTGAATTTTTTACTTTTAAAAGAGCAGGATTGTCATATCTTCTAATAATCAATTCTTTTCAATAAATTCTTTTTCTTTTAGGTAGGAACAAATAAACATGTACTTCATATTATTCTTTTGGATATTTTTAACAATTTACTATTTAGAATAACCAGAAATATCAATAAGTTTTACATATTTTCCTACATCATATATACCATACCTTCCAATTTTTTCACAAGCAGATGATTCACGATATTTTCTATTTATGTTGCAATTAAAGACTAGTTTAAAATGTAGATCCCCATGATCTAAATATTAATATTTTAAGTAAATTAGTTTTTTCAGTATTTATGTATATTTTTATAATATAACTCATTTTTCATACTTTTTAAAATTTTTAATAATATAGTTTAGTTATAAATTAAACCGATTGACCTGAAACAAAACTAGTGAACTGGCTCCTTGGCCAGACCATTCTATGGATTAGGTTTGATGTACCCAAAATTTGATCCTCCTATCATGGGTTGACATGCAGCGAGCCTTTTGAAAATATCCAGATTTCAAAACTTTTTGAATCCTTGGTAGGGTCCACAAATAAGAAAGGAAGATATGGCAATCTCTTGATATTCATCCCCAAATCATGATGGATTCAGGCTCCCTCCTTAAAAACAAAGCTAGAGGGAGGGGGAGGGGGTGGGGGGCGAGAGAAGGACTAGCTAGAGGTTCCTAAGCACGGAAAGTTTCCAATGAGAGGCTCTCAAGCTTTTATGGCGACAAGCTCTTGTATCTACTTCTGTGCCTGACTCCTCTTCCATGGCCATTCCCGCACACTATCTCCTCTCCAGGATGGGATCCGAGTCCTTGGAGACTGGAATGCGAGTCTTCGGAGGCTGCCCTTTTGTCCCAGTTTGCGCTCCCAGTCCGTGCATGCTTGGTGATCAGGACACAAGTCTTCAGAGACTGGCACCCGTGACCTCCTACCAGAGCCATACCAAGCTCCCAAGCCGAACTCCTAGTCTGTGCATCCTTGGTGATCAGGACCCAAGTCACTAGAGATGGGGACCCGTGACCTTCGACTAGAGCCATGCCGAGCTCCCAATCTGCGCTTCCAATCCGTTCATCCTTGGTGATCCGGATGCGAGTCCTTAAAGACTGGGACCACGACATCCGACCAGAGCCATGCCAAGCTCCCATGCCGAGCTTCCATTATGAGCTCCTAGGCCACACTCTAAGGCCGAGCTCCCATTATGAGATCTTAGACCGCGCTCCAATGCTAAGCACTCCGAGCCAAGTAATCCAGGCTAGAAACTCAAGACCTAAAAATCTAGGAAGATCACTCGACTCTGATGCTTATTATGCTTTTGCTATTCATGCTATTGTTCGAAAGCATTGCCTGACTTAAGCATCAGAGAAGGCCTAGCTGGAGCCACCTTGGCGGGCCTTTTTCTTCTCTTTATGTGTAGACCCGTGACACTCCCCAGTAGTTGTTCCATCTTCTACCACTATGGACCGAGCAGGTTGATCTATGCCATCTATACCTTCAAATCATCAGAGCATGGTCAGGCAGGATTTGAGCATCAATAGATTGGCATCATCTATGGAAACAAGGACACATCCCACTTTCTTTCTTTGCTAGATCTGAGTGCGTTCGACAACGATCTCACTAGTCAGGTGCATCCCACTATAACCACTAACGAAAATGCTCTCAAGTGTAACAGGCCGGATGAGCCATTTAATGACTCCAAAGAAGGTCGGGCCCCGCGCCGAAGGTTTGACATGCCAACAACCTCTCTAGGTCGAAAACGACCTAAGCAGAAGGCCAGACCCTGTGTTGAAGGTTCGACATGCCAACTAACCTCTCTAGGTTTAAAATGGCCATAGTAGAAGGCTAGCCACCGCGCCAAAGGCTTGACATACCAATAGACCTCTCTAGGTTGAAAACAGCCCAAGAGAAAGCTGGTCCCCTCTCCGAAGGCTCAGCGTGCCAACCGACCTCTCTAGGTCGAAAAACAGCCCAAGCAGAAGGTCGAAACCTATGTCAAAGGCTTGGTGTGCCAACTGACCTCTCTAAGTCGAAAATGGCCCAAGCAGAGTCAAGGTGACTTGAGGAAGGCTGCTAATCCATGTGGGAAGCCCCATGAAGTTTCTGCATTTAATTGCACTCTTGATCTATGACTTTAAGAAGATGGGTGAGGCAAGATGAGCTTGAACCTATCTATAGTTGGCTAGCTTGACTACTTCCTTCGCCCGGGACAGAAAGAATATTTCGTACTCGGAAATTTGGGGGGGGGGGGGCAAGTGATGTGACTAAAATCTGATCCTCCAATCACAGGTCAACATGTAGCGAGCATTTTGAAAAGATCCAGATTTTAAATCTTTTCGAATCTTTGGAAGAGTCCACAGACAATCTCTTAATATTCGCCCCCAAATCATGAAGGATCCAGGCTCCATCCTTAAAAACAAAGCTAGAGAAAGGAGAGGGGAGAGAGGAGGAGCAACTAGAGGTTCCTAAGCACAAGAGCTTTCCAACGAGAGGCTCTTAAGCTTTCATGGTGAAGCTCTTATAGCTACCTCTACACCCAACTCTTCTTCCACAGCTAGTCCTGCACACTATTTCCTCTCCAGACAAAATCCGAATCCTTGGAGATTGGGATGCGAGTCTCTGAGAGGTCGCCCTTCTATCCGCCATTCCCGCACATTATCTCCTCCCCCAGTCTGCACATCCTTAATGATCAAGATGCAAGCCCTCGGAGACTGGAACCCGCGACCTCCAACCAGAGCCATACCGAGCTCCCAAGCTCCCATGTCGAGCTTCCAAGTCAAGCTCCTAGTCTGCGCTCCCAGTCCGTGCATCCTTGATGATCAGAACACGAATTCCTAGAGACCAAGACCCACGACCACCAACCAAAGCCATGCCGAGCTCACAGGCCACACTCCAAGGCCAAGCTCCCATTACGAGCTCTCAAGCTGCGCTCCAATGCCGAGCATTCTGGGCTAAGTACTCCAGGACATATACTCAAAAGTCTAATAATACAGAAAGATCCCTCTACTCTGATGCTTTCTATTCTTTTGCTATTTCATGCTGTTGTTCCAAAGCATTGCCTACCTTTAGCATTAGAGGAAGCCCAGCCGAGCCACCCGACGGGCTTTTCTCTTCTCTTTATGTGCAAGCCTGCATCACTCCACAACAGTTAGTATTCCATCTTCTACCACCATAGACTGAGCGGGTTAATTTGCACCATCCACTCCTCCATTTCATTAGAACATGGTCAGGCAAAATTTGGACATCAATGAGGTTCAATAATTAAAATATTAAAAGGGTTTCTTCAAACTTCTTCAATATGCTTGCATATTTTTTGTAATACAACATGATTACTATATTTTTACTGTTAATATATTTTATTTATAAGTGCAGTCCAGCTAAATGTGTTGGGACAGGCCCAGTAACCTGGTGACCCGTCCTCTTAGATGGGTTTATCTCTACTCCGGATTTGATAACTATAATATCCGGCGTCTAACTTCTCTCTCTCTCTCTCTCTCATGTTTGCACATGTTTGTCAGTCATTGGTGGTGTATCTGGAATTAGTCAATTAGTTCCTTGCATAATCTTAGTTCCAAAGATGGGCCACCAAAACTAATTCGCAGCATCAGGGCCTGATCCAAATTGAGCAAAGGCTGCCGCTTCACTATATCGCGCAAATTCCAGTTTTGAACTGCCACGAAATTATTTCGTAGCTCTCTACTAAGCAGACCCGACGCAACTGACAGATAAGCCAATATTGATAACTGATCTAATTCCACAATAAAAGAGCTGTTTCCGAACAGATTTGTCCATATGTAATGGGGATCAAATTGGTGGGGTTAGGCCGATACATCTCCAGCTTGTGTTTCAAATAACAAAATCTGAAGGGTCACTGATATTGCTTGAGGAAAATAATCACTTTATTGCTATATGTTTAACACCAGGCATCTTATAGTTGTTTGTTGTTCATTCACATTTGAGTTCTTATTCCAACTTGAGCTCCAAACACCCTGTAGCAATTAATTTCTTACCTTGATAGACCGATTCCAGATCAATGTTTTCCTGAAATATTTTGATCAATATGGAGGACAGGTCTGTAACTATTTGAGGAGATACCAAACAATATTAATGCTGCTTGCTTAACATTTGACAGATGATAATACTCATCACTTATAGCTTTGCTGATTTCTGATTGAATGCCGGATCAACGCACACAACAACCTGCAGTTTGTGTTGTCTCCAAATTAGAAAATAATTATTCTACTGATACAAGAGTAAAATTAAAAGATGAGAAAGGGAATGCAGATTCTCATAAGCTGAATTACCTTGCCAAGGCTATCACCAGAATGGAGATACTCTACTGCATCTGCTACGGAACCAAGACCCAAAAATTTCTTGGGATCCACTGCTACCTGCAGAATGAAATTTATTTAAAACAAGCAATTTGATCGGCGAGAAGCCATTATATGCATTCCTCTGGATATCATTGTTATTAGCAAAATGTACACCTAGAATGTAGGTGTTTGGAGTGTCATGTTTAAACTCTCTAAAAATTGTTTCCAACACTTGGTTGCCAATTCAGCAGTAGATGCCGGTGTTTCTTTTTGGGGGCTCCTAAGAGGTTGTTTGTTTGTTTGTTCTTTACAACGGGAATATGCGAAATGGAAAGGTGAACATTATGAAAACAAAACGATACATCTGAGATTAAGTTGCACAGATCTCTCCCCAAGCCTTTAGGGTCAGAATAAGAAGAACTATGCTTCTCTCTCCGCGCTCCCCCCCCCCCCCCCCTCTCATCTAGTTCTTTTCTCAGGTCCATCATCTTTAAAATTTGGCCCCCCATGGTCACAGTCTGTCACATACATACGCATACATACATAAATATTCAAAATTTGCCCCCCATGGTCACTGTCTGTCATATATATGTAAATATATAATGCAATAACTGCATCTACAAGTTCAACAATACATCTCAAAATTCATGTCATATAGGTGTGATAATATGCTCATTTGCAAATTTTTCTACAAAAGCAAACTGTGATTCTTATGTTTTGCAGCCATGGTACCGCTAAGAACCAAACTTCTCTTCATCGGAGGGAAAAAAAACAACACCAAATATAACGTTTCTCCTTTTTGGTATCATTTATTTGGGATGGCAAGTATGATATGAATTAAAAAACATTCTCACGTTCAATCTTTCTTCATGCAATTTGGATATTTTTCGGATATACAAAATTGCAAATCAGCAATCTTTATTTGCCATTAGGTTAATGAGTTATTCATTTTCTTCAATTAAAAAGAGTTTAAAGAAACAACAACAAAAAAAAAAAATCACGCTTCAGTTTCTGGATCCTTGCCGAGTACTTCTAAATAACATCTTGTAGTTAAAATTGCATGTTTTGTATATATTGATACTTGTAGCATATGGCAAGAAGAGTATTAGGCGCATTTTTTAAGTGTCCTATTTTTGAAAAATAACAGAGAAATGCTTGAGATAGTTCCCAGATATTACAGGGACGAGAGAGAGGGCCTTCTTGTTCATTATTTTTAATAATGTTTAAACCTTTTACTGATGAACATGATGGATGATTAATTCTATAGTTCATGATGTAAATGCTGTTGTATGAACTATGGAGTATGGACTATGTTATTGTGTTATGAATGTACTTTATGATTGCCTTTAACGTGTGTGTGTGTGTGAGGCGTTGTACTCTCTTTTTCATTTTTGTTGTATCAGCAATCCATGTCATGTCATATCAAGGATCGTCGAACTAATATCAGTCGGCGTATCGGTCGGCCACCGGACCAGTTCGGTATTGATCCAGTCTGATTCGGACGCACGCTGTGGCCAAAAAGGCCACAACGTGCGTGCATAGCGCGCTGTGGCATTTAATGCTACAACCTCTGTGGTTGTGGCATTTAATCGAACTGGACTCAGTACTGGTTCACACCAAGTCCTGGCTGAATCGGACGGAATCGGTCCGGTCTCGGCCCCGTAGGGGCTAGAATCGTTTTCTGTCGCCGAACCGTTCCGATCAGAGACTGGACCAGTTCGATATAGGCTGAACCAGCCGGTACGGGCCGGTTCAGCATTCCTTGTGTCATATCCACAATTCTTACCCATGTCCATCCTTTGTTGCCATAATTTTTCAATGTCTATATCTCACCCACTCGAAACCTCGAAGATTGAAAATTTTTGATTAAAGACTAGATTAGAGGATTCAAAAACTGGTAAATTTTATTAAAAGCTAAAAAATCCAATATTGTAACACACGTGAAGCGGCATAAGAATTGCTAGAGTCAAATATTAAACGAACTAATGGTTCAATAAAAAAAGTATAGATGTAAAAATGTGAACACAGCCATTTGTATATTCAGTTAAAATACAAGTGGAGAAACATGTTGCTCAAAGAGCTAAATCCTAATCCTTCCAACATATTTGACAAGGTTTTTCTTAGTTGCTAACAATATATTTATGAGTAGACTCTCTTAAGTCACTTCCACATTTACTGGCTGATATCAGCTGGTCAGCCAAAATCATTGTCTGAGTGAATCATAATTCTTGACCTTATGATCTCAGGATTATAGAGAGTACCTTAAGTTTTCCTGAAGAGTAGAGATCAAAAAGCCTGTCGAGATGTTCTTGCCACAAATGAGCATACTGAACCAGAAAAAAGCCAGCCTGTCACAATAACAGGCCACAAATGAGACTTAACAAAAAAGATTTTGTTTCAAAAAGAAAACTTAATTGAATGTAATAAATCATCTTACCAAGACACAGTGCTAATTTATCATGGAAGGCAAATGCAGAAATATCCTCTAGTTGTGCAAGCAAATTCAGGACTGTCAGCTTTTAAACTCGATAGCTATTTTTCATGGCAACCAAACATATAGAAGCAGTCCATCTCAGAGATGATTTGATCATCTTCACATCATGGACCCAATACTTAGTATAGGAGTTATGAGAGGAAGTAGTGCAATGTTACAAAAACAAGTATGATAGTGCTTATTTAGCAAAGTCATATGCTTAATTTGATGGAATAACCTAACAAAGGCTAAAGTCTATAACAAAGAGTGAATAAGGTCATAACAGAACTCCTTTCCCAGTAAGTTCTGTTGATAGTTCATGAGAATAGCCTAAAATACATTCCTCAATGCAAGGCCCAACAGTCAAACACTAGGAAAGTCAACAACTAAATGAACCTGAGACTCCATAGGAGTGCAAAATAAGACATAGATCCTAATAGGCCAGGAGATCCTAAGAGATGTAGAAGAGAAAATTAAAGTAAAGATGCCAAAAGAAGGTGTCAGAAACCGAAAGGTTGGAGAAAGAGAAAGATCATAAACAGTCTGGCTTGCTATAAACTAGATACGGAAGCACATTCCCCTTTTCCTCAATTGCCACAAGGAAGCCCCCAGGTGATCTAGAAAATCAATTATCGCCACAACTCATAAAAAAATTGATGGCTGGAAGAAGCCAGACCAGACTAGCTTGAGCTGACATGGATATGCTTATAACATCAAGTTTAGGCCTTCAACCTTGGAAAATGATTTTAATCACTAATTTGAGGCCATGGCATTTGAGAATCTGTAATATAAATTCTTCAACTATTGCAATACATTAGAAGTTCCTAGAAAAAACTAGAACCAACAAGCAAACTAGGATCTAGAGGTTTTCTCATCCACTCAGAATATTAAAAGAAAAATCTACTCAAACTTATTTATAATATCATTTGAGAAAAATTAATATTCAAATTCATAGTCCTAAGTTCCTTACATGAATCATGTACAAAATGTATCTTGCAAGTTTCTTTATTTTTTGAAAACCCATGCAAAAAATGTCTCATATTATTTATCTCAAGTTACAAATACTTATGAAATATTTCAATTCCTTAAACTCCCTTCTAGTTTTCTGTACAGTTTACCTAGTCCTCTGCAAAAGACCTATTCTTGTGAAAACAAGGGTGGCAAAAAATTTTTTCCAATCTGTATAACCAAACCGGCCTACACTGGTAAAAGCCACATCTGGATATCCTTGTTTGAAAACTGGGTCCAAAAATCCAAATCAAAACCTCATGTTTAGGCCTGCAAATCTCTGAAATTGATTTTTTTTACTATAAGGCTTAAAATTCATTCTCGATCAGGTCCAGGTTGACCAAATTAAAACCAAAACAATTTGAAATCCTTTTGTTTTGTGCTGTGCTTGTTCATTAATGGGTTAAATTTAGTCAAATTGAATAAGGTCTATGCTAACCAGATCAAAACTAAATCAATCTGGAATCTCTTCGATCTATATTTACAGTGTCGATTATTGAAGTTAAAATTCACTTATTAGGTCAGATCCATGTTGACTGATATAAAATATATAAAATTGGTTTGGTTTCAGATATATCTTTCTGATATACGAACTCAAGTTAAGTATGGGTTAGATAGAAAACCATAGCTTAGGCTATTATCTGACCCAGAAGCAGTTCTAGTTACCTTAGTGAATACTTATCCTTGCAATCTATGTAAGCTGAAAACTCTAAAGCTGAAAAGGCTCCATGGAAGGATTGAGCAGATTTTATAACTGACTGCCAACTCTTTATAACACAAATCTCAAAATAGTAAAAAAAAAATAAACAACATACTCCATGTCTCTCTAAGAATTTTGTTAAATGTATCTATGTATGCATAACAAAAATCAAAACATCTTATGTATGCTGTGAAAGATAATACATTTAGACAAAAGAGGCACAATTTTGTATATGCTCAAATTAATATTTTAAATATCCATCATCAATGTAGAAATCCCAATACATATACTTTGTTAAAAGATATTAGAAATTATTAGTTCAGTTATTAGCCTGCCTGATTAGTTTTGATAGAGTTATTTGATATTAGAGCAGTTCATAATACATGGTTTTCCTTATGCAACACATTCATTTATACGTAGAAATCTGTAGGGATGGTTCGATGTTCCGAGGTTACAAATAAGTCATGACTTGGTGCCAAAAACCACAGACATATGAAAATCAATGATCAACCATTCATCATTTACACTGTCCAAGTATGGACTACCATATGGAAACTTTTACTATGAATGTAATGGCTATTATTCAACTGACCTTACAAATATTGAACTAATGAAGTGATTGGATTCATGGTTAGAGAATATCCAGACATGCTCTTCCAAAATGTAGTTTGGCATTGTCATCCATACTATATATGTAGCTTGGCATTGTCACTACATGTGATAACACACTCTTCCAAAATGTCTACTTTCCTAAAATTTTCTAATGCTAACATTACCTTCTAGGCAATGAATTGAAAGATGAATTCATCTAAACTTTTTCAAACTTTTATTCTGATATGGATGAAAGTTGCTATAACAAATTTACAAAGGAACCTCGGTAACATTTTAATACCAAAACAACGGATTATCAAACCATTGATACTATCAACAAAAGAATTCAAGTGCCAGTAGTTGTGCCACCAGTGATGGGCATGGCACGATAGAGGGTTGTACTGGCCCGTGCCGAAGCAGCATGGATTGATATGGGCCAGCAGGGATTGATGCACTGTGATATGCAGGGAATCACAGCACATGCATGTCCAGTGCGGGCACCAGTCCAGCAGGGCTTGACAAGGTCCGCATGGACCAACAAGGAGCGACACTTCAATCCTTTTCAACAATATATAGTTGCAAAGTCCAGCATTATGCATGAAGAGATGAAATTATACCACATCCATAACTGATCAAGTTATGTGTACAAAAGTTCAGAATATGACATACCACTGTTTGGCTTTTTGCAAGAATCTTTTCACAAAGCCCTGCATATGGCAATGGTTTCCATCCATGTTCTCCCTGATACTGAAAAACCAATGAGCTGATTAATAAGAAAATTAAATGAAAGAGTATATATATGAACAAATTACAATCTCCCAATTATTAGAAATCTTTTAGTTGAATGAATGCTCCATGGTAACATTAAATGAATTGCACATATTTCAAGCAAAAATTATTGAGCTTATAGAGCACGTTCTGTTATGCATGCCATAGAAGCAATTTAGTCAAGGTAGAAATATAGCCTTGGAATACATAAAGGTAGGAAAGCCTGAAGTATTTGATTGAACAGCTTTTGAAGCAAACAGGATGCTTAGTGTATCAACTAATGCTTATTTTATCTTGAACTTTGAGCAATACAGCATGAACAAGATAAAAAAGAAACCCACACAACCACAAAATTTTTATGTCAGTAATAAAATGAAAAGTTAACAGGAAAAAGTTGCTTAGAAATTCTAGAATTGTCATGCAAGAATAATGTCTTCCTGAAGACAAATTCTTTGCAATAATAATATAAATCTTCAATAATATTATCAATGACTGTGAAGTTATATATTTTTATGTTTATATACTTTTATATTTTAGCCTTTGAATAGAATGTAACATTTCGAAAGAACCTAAAGCACTATAGGCAAGTTAAACACCACCTTCATATGATTTCTATATTAGATTGTTTAAATCTAAATAAAACGGCCAATAAAAAGGTTGATTGAAAGTTACTCATGGTTCTATACAATCATCATAGGGATAGAATATAATATCTAAGCAAATTATATATCCAATCAGTTCACATTACTCATATCTTATTTGTAAAGTATGCATTAAGAACATGATCATACAGTGAATAGCATAACAGAGACTTGAATAATGAAGTGACACGACTAAAATTAGATACAGCTTGTGGTTTCGGACACAAGGCCATTATTATTATTAGTTATTTAAAATATTAAGACTGGTTTCTTCAAGATTTAGGTCAGTATAATGGTCTGCATATGAAAGAATAAGGCCAAACCAAGGATATTGAACAATACAATTTTCCTCTACATCCAAATTCTTTCCTTTTAAATTAGATTGAGAAATTTTTGAAATCTTTAGATCCTTTAAATCAATTCTGAAGACATTAGGAAACTTGTCTCTTATATAGCACTATTCCTCCTTAGGACTTGCAAAACATCCATCTCTGCTCCTCCATAGTAACATTGAGACTCAAAGAAAGAGAACATTTGGGGTTGCTAAATATTCTTGTAGGCTCAGACTGTAATATGAGAAATTTCATGCATCCATTTGAATTGATAGTGGGATTCCATCTTTGTACAAAGTGTGGTAACACGTGCAAAGAACCTTAGCATACAGAATAGTATCAATGAAAGGAATGCCCCTACAAACATGGAACTTATCAGAGAATGTAAATGTGGTGGGATTAATATCTTATTCTTGTTTGCTTAATCACACTATAGAAATGTGTTTAGATCTTCTTGGGAGGCCAACATGAGGCAATATAGAATTTTAGATGGAATATCATGGTAGAGAACAAGGAACAAGTCTAATTCAAGTTCCCATTGCTTAGTCAGCCTCAGTTTTCAGATCCGACTCAGTGTCTTGCATAAAATACAGGTAGAATGATGTGGCACTTAAGAATTAAGATACATGAGATGATATTGTTTATGGCAGCATAGGAAAGAAATTTCCTTAGTGGCTCAGAGAAAATGTTTTGTGACAATAATATAATCTATATAGCTTGAAAACTTGTGTATCCAAGTGAACAAAGCATAGAAAAGTGGGTTATCACTTTGTTAGAGAGGAGCAAATCTTTTCAAGTGCCAGTATGTGCTAGGTTTTCTTGGCTAGTACCAAAATTAGAGCTAGTTCCGCACAGGACCCATATAATCCTTTTTTATATTTTTTAAACAAATGGAGTTTTTCAAGAAAAGTTTAAAGGTCAGCAGAACCTGTGATGTAGAACAGACTAGCGGCTGCCTACGTATGCATGGATAGTCCCATGGATGAGCTTAATCTAGGTTTAAGACCTTGTTCTCTAGTTTCTGGAAATAAGGTAGAAAACGACAATTTTGACCTTTATAGCCAAATAAACGTTCAAATAAACTTTCCCTAGGGTTTTGGTGATGGGGAAGGATAGGAGGAACAATAGTCTAATCATTTTCAGTCTAGATAAGAAGGTTCATTTTTGACCTGTAAGTGAAAAATCAGCAAACAGTGCATGCAATTTTATTTAAAGAAAACAGATGATATATGAGAAAGTTGAAGAAATTAAAGAAAGAACTGAAATTAGCTTAGAAGAGCAAGGGTCAAAAAAGTAGAGAAGTAAAGGAGGAGGAGGAGGAGGAGGAAAAAGAAGAAGAAGAAAGAAATAGAGAAGATAAAGAGGGACAAAAGGATCCGGACATGAGTTATGTACGACAGCCCTGGAGAACCTAATAGTTGATGTCATACAAATAATGATAAATTCTAACCCAAAGTTATGCAAACTTAAATCTATGGATGTAAATATCTGAAAATATGATGCTATACGAACCTAAACAACAATCTGAAATTCAAACCAAGAAAAAACTACTGCACTTAGGACTCAATTTACAACTAATGAAAAGAGGATATCATATAAATGCCTAAATGCCACTTGTTGAAATTAGATCCGGACAATAGCTTTTCGCAATAAAGCATATGACCTTGCCACAAAAGTATTGAAAGTCACCAGAATTCTTGGAAGAATGCAAAGCAATGGATCTTCATTCGCCTAGGTGAATACGGTGCAATGGCCATCCAAATCAAGTCTATTCACATTTTCTGCTCATAGATCATATACAACAGCCCAAGAGCCGAGACCTTCTTTTTAGTTATACTAGGAACTGACACACTCCTCGTACTAGGTATAGGATTTGCTGATTTACTGCAAGGTTTTTCAGAACAAAAGAAAGAGGGATGACAGATCTGTAAAGTTGCTGATCTAATTGGACCCACGCAGATCAGATTTTGGACAGATCAAAGCCTGAAATAGGTGTTGATTAATGGTTGTAGAGTGTATTATGAGGGAACGACAACAAGGGTAGAGCCGTAGAGGGATGTTTGCTTTAAGCGGAGATATGACAGAAATGAAGAAAAGAAAAGAAAGAAATAGAAACACAATGAGGAGATATGATTGCAAAGGAAGAAGAAGAGGAAAACAAACCGATCTCACACTAGTCCGATAGAGAATGATTTCATTCTCTACACCTAACATGCATAGAAAAAGAGACAAAAAACTTGGATTTCATTGATGGAAAATTTCACATACAATATATATGGAAAGCCTTAAAACTAAGCCTTAAAGGCACAATACTATAGCATTATTATTCATGCCGAGGTTCTCAATTTTGGTACCGGGTACTACATTATCTATTTCGTACGGGTAAGCATCTCGTACTAAGACCCCCTTTTCTCACTTTTCATCATAGTACTAGCCAAAATCGGGCAGTATAGGTCAGTACAGGTTGGTCCAATTTGAGGCAGTAGTCCTTGACACTTAATGTGGTCCGATAGGCCGGTTCGATACCGGTACAAATCGGTCCGAACTGGAACCATACCGGTCCGATAGGCAACCGATATGCCTACTGGTACCAATACAACGTGCTGCCATAGTACCAAGCAAGAGGGTCAGTATGGGTGGGTATAGGGCCTGTAACGACCGATTGATGTTTTCATATTGGTTCCAATCCGGTACGCTATGGGGCACTATGGCAAACATTGGTTTGTGCTACAATGTCATGAATAGTAATCCACCCCTTATGTAATTCCTAAAATGTTTTTGACTCTTTAATAGTATAGGTGAAATTCAGTCCTTTTCAACATTATACTGAACAAAACATGGACTAAAAAGAAAATATAATTAAAATAAAAAGCAAATGATATTAAGGCCCAAAACTCGACAAACTCCAAGGATGCTCAATAATATACATGAAGCTCCTATCATGGCACAAGGTAATCCAACTCAATACAAAAGCTTGAATGTTTCATTCAAAATGCATCATGATCCTCATCAAGTCTTCCATATTTGGAGAAATTCCCCTCCAATGAATCAAGATCATGATGATTCGCAAGCAACTATGGGTTAAGCTTTTGTAACTCATCAGCTATGACTCATGTAACATTTTAAAGATGCACTCCTCTCCACTTGACCAAGTATTTTCAAAATCCATTAGTGCTAATAGAGACTATTTGCTCATACATGATGTCTTCAATCTCATCCTCTTTCTTCCTTCTCAATGGTAGATGAGGTGGAGTGGGAGGCTTTAGGAGCGTAAACATTGAACCTGGTGGAGATGCAAATGCAGCAGTAGGTGTAGTAGGAAAGAAGGAATGAAAGACTTAAAAGGTACATATATGGACATATGGAAGAGTGTCAAGTCCTCTACATTTCACACATGGCCAATCCCCATGTCTTAATAAAATCCAAATCATAAGCATCTGCATCAATCCATTACAAGACATGGTAGGGACCGATCCTTCCAGCATGGAAACCTCGTTATGCTGACTCAAACCCTCACCTTGTCTTCCTCTCCAAACTCTTGGTACATGCGATTTACATCTGTTGCAGATTTGTAACTTTCATTGCTCAAAGCTATTTTTCAGCAAATTTCAAATGACACATATGATATGCAAATAAATATGCTAACTTACTAGGTCCAGATACAATAGGTACGGGAATCAAATCTATAGGTTTCCTAGGCTGGTTACCCATGACAATCTCTAAAGAAGTATAACCTGTAGACTGATTGATGGAATTGTTTTAAATAAATTCTACCAGCATCTGATCCCAACCAGACACATGACCTTCTACAAAAAATCTCAAAAGATCTATTGGAAAACTGGAGTGTCATGTCAAGCATTTTCTAGAGTGTTTTTCAGAAATAGCTCATGAACTTTCTACATCCATGTCTGAGACACGGTTCTTAGAAGACCATGCAAGCTAACTATTTTGAAGAACAAATTCACAATATAGGATGCATTAGTAGTCTTGTTACAAGGGACAAATTTTGCCATCCTAGAAAACCTGTCCACTATAACAAGGATGGATTCATGACCTCTAAATGTCCTAGGAAGGCCTAAAATAAAATCAAAACTGATGTCCTGCCACAGTGCACGAGGAGTAAACAACAGTGCCTACAAGCTTATTGTTTGATTTCTACCCATCCCTACCTGACATGTACAACTCTGTGCGGTAGCGTGCGCCGCGCGCAGGGAAGAACACCCGTGCAGGCGCGGGGCCGCGCGCGGTTCCCCGTGGTGGGAATTGCGCTTCCCTGCGCAGGGAACCGCTCCCGCCAGCTGGGAACCTCGCGCGCTGCCCCGCGCGGGATATTTAATACCACAAAATGCCACTATGTGGCATTTAACGTGGGGCTCAGGCGCCCCCGCGCGTCCGTGTGTGCTCCCACGCGCGGAAAAGGCGCCAGTTCGGTACCGGTTTAATCCAGTAGGAATCGAAACCATACCGATCCGGTAGGCAACCGGTTCACCTACCAGTACCGGCATGACGTACCCTGCTACATGTATATCTTCCACTCTATTTCTTCATTTTTTCCTAAAATAAGCAGGTTCCCTTCACCATTCTAAGAATCCCCAAAATCTTTCCTAAAAGAAATTCGGAATACCACATAACTCAATATAGAGAGTCGCCTAAAACAGTGAAAAATCATATCTTAATTATCACATGACTTGTCTAACCCAATATATACCTTGGATAGGACTCTTTTGCACCAATTTCACTTAATATAGTACTCTAAAACCAACTCTAAAAAATGCCTAAGAAAAACATTCAAAAATATATAAATTATTTTGTCCTCATTTGCTTTCACTGTGGAAGGTCTCATCCATGCAATCTCTTGAATGGTGCCCACACACAATCTCCACTGTTGGATCCCTAGAAATTGATGATGGAGTCCCACGAGCAATCTTGAAATCAAAACATTTGACGACAACTCTAATGCATCTTGATTCACTGCTTGAAGGCTCCCAATCACCTGGTGCACACTATAGCATGAGGAACCACCTAAACTGGCCAAGAACGGGTCATTATAACAACGATCTGAATATTAATCACTGTGTAAGTCCGTAAGAACTAATTTTGCTTTCAACAATCCAATCTTCTGGTCTCCTTTGACGACACCATAATTTGATAAAATTGTTGAAAATCCAATAATAGCTTGATAAGATCACTGTTGAGTTATTCTTCAATCAAATCATTATTTGTTTGATCTTTGCATGACAAATCCTCAGTTTCAGGCTCTTCTTGCAACTCAACATGGGCTTGTGTTGAAAAATCTGCTTCAAAACCTCTAAATGATTAGAAGCTAGAGAAGATGAAAGCACATCAACGTGATGCACAATGCCTCGGGCTTTTACAAGTGTTTGCAACAAATCCTTTGTTGTTGCAAGATCATTTTGATAGATACAATATCATAATGCATCTGCCCAAACACCTTTTTTTCTCATATTTGATTTGCTGATGAAAGGCACCGAACCTGAAACTAACTCTTTGTTTGTTAACATGATGATGAGGGAGAGAAAAAGGATACAAAGAAGAACTAGACAAAGAAAGGAAGAAAGAATCGGACCCTTTAGCTCCGACACCAAATTGATGTAGGACAAAATAGTGATTGCCCACATATGCATGGATGGTCCCATGGATGAGTTTAATTTAGGTTTCTGGACATAAGGTAGAAAGGGAAATTTGACTCTTATGGTCAAATAAACTTTTTCTGGGTTTTGGTGACAGGGAAGGATAGGAGAAACAATACTTCAATTATTTTTAGGCTAGATAAGAACATTCATAGTTGATGTATAAGCAAGGATCGTCGAACCGGCTCTACGATACCCAATACGGTTCGGTACGAACCGATACCGAACTGTTTGGGCGTGCCCGTTCACGAACCGGCACGTCCTAAATTTTTTTTTTTTGAGTTTTTTCTCTTTTCAAACTTTTTCTATGAATTTAAGTCTAATTTGATATTTTTTGGATATTTTCTGATATTTCTATGATCCCGGTTAAGCTAGATGATGCATCTTATAGCTTTAAAATGATATAAATCATAAAATGAACATAAAGTATCTTCAAATCAAGATACAATCAATTACATACTTTTAAAGTTCAACAAATATATATCATGATATCTAAAATCGGGTCGAATGACGATGCCTCTCGTAGATATCCGAGTCATCAGCATAATCAGGAGGCACATCAACCCACCTCTCTATCCAAGCGGCATTGTAGTCTTGTATGTTCATCCCATAAGGAATGCGCATCGAGTTATAACACTTTCGGGTTATAAGCTTGTATGCCCCAAAATACATTTTCGATTTTATTTTTTTATTTTTTTTTAAAAAATTATCTTTTTTAATTCAAAAATATATTTATAATTTTTAAAAATTATAATCCAAAAATTAACAATTTTTATGTCAGCATATACATTGTCCATAGATCTACAACATATAAAAAAACAAGCCCAAATCAAAAAAAAATGGCATGATTTTCTCTTATTTTGCAATTTTTGAGTTATTTTTAAGGTCCCTAAAAAAGGATAGGAGAAAGAAAACACACTTTATTTAGCCTTAGCTCTTCCTTCTGATAGTCTGAATCAGTGTTGTTTGTGAATTTTTTAAAAAGAAAAAACCGGTACCTAACCGTTGGGAAGGCCTTCTTCGGCCTCCCCCTTCAGCGGCGTTTGGCTTTTAAAGCCGACGCCACGCCACAGTGCCCACGCTGTGGCAATTATTGCCACAGCGCCCACTGTGGCATTTGCCACGGAGGGCCACAAGCCCCCAACTCGGTGCAAACCGACCGGTTCACACCGAGTCCAAGTCCGAATCGGACCGGACAAAATTTACTTGTTTTGCATCATAGTTAACGGATTATTTGCTCATCCAAATTTATATTAACAGAGCAAAATTGAGTACAGAGTGAGAGATTAGTCCTTACTCTATCCTTGCTTCCAAGATGTCCATAACAAGTACCATGTCAGTTAAATTACAAAATGAGGTGAACTATGACAAGTAGCACGATAATAACCCCATCAAAGCAACAATTTTAGAATCCAAAGAAATTAAGAAACTGAAAAAGCATAGAAAACTACCTGAGAGATCATTCCAATTATAATAAGTCGTCCATAAACTGCTAGAGCATTTAAGGATAGATCAAACATTTCTCCACCAACAGATTCATATACGATATCAACACCTTTTGGAAATTCTTTCTTTAACACCTGAAGCAGATGATGTTCCAGTCATAACTGTTATTACAAACAATTCAACCAGGTTGTGAGTAACAAAATTTCAATAACATGGTGGTTAATAATTTCCATGAGCAAAGCTATTTTCAGATTAGAACTTAGGAGAACACTCATATCAACCACTTAACAAGAAATTCACAAATTACAAAAGGTGCACTTTTGTTTTCGTCATGCAGGAGAAATCAAGTAAACATGTGAAAAATAAAAACTGAAAAACATGTTGTAAGTGTTCCTTTAAAAAAGAGAGCCTTGCCTTGTGAAACAGTATGTTCCACACTTCATAAATGACAGAATCAAGAACTACAAAAGATGAATTTTTATACTTATAATAAAATAGAATGTGTATAAGAAAGTGAAAGAGTTGCAACTGAGGAAATCATATTTTAGAGAAGCAGAACTCTGAAAGTTCCTGTCCTTAACTAATCCACCACTATGTTTTAACTGTTATAAGTTAACAGGAGGATGTGACACTCCAACAATTTTCAATGTATTTAAGGATGAAAGGAAGGATCAATAGAGCATGGCTACCAGTAAAAATGTTCTCTGATGAAGATCGCTTTCGTTAAACAAAATTATCAATGGCTTATAATAAATCATCAGCAACTTTGCTCCAGCATATAGACATTGGTTAAGGAGTTGGACCATACAGCATATATCTTAATAAGTGGATTTGACAGTTCGAATGTTCGATATTAGTATTTATTGAAAAATGGTGAGAAATTGACCAAGGCAAATATATGGGAACCTTTCACATAATGATTGTAAAGTGAAAAAGAAAAATACATCACTTTAACAAACAGTTATATGAAACTACTCAGTTTTCTTCTTTCTGAACCATGAAGACTAAGAGTGTAGAAGAAAACTTTCTTCTTTGTTACTGGTTGTGTAAAATTCCTTCATGGGTTTCCTATATTGTCTAATACCTGAACATTCAGTCAAAGTTAACATGTAATCAACCAGAATGCCCCACAAAATGTAGCCTTTTAGGGGAAAAAAAGAAAAGAAAATTTGCCATCACCTCTCCACAACCTATTAACAGCTACATATATATGACCATTTTGTAGCCCTAGAAACATGCTTATGCTAAATTTCTCTCGAAAGAAAAAGAAACTAGCTAGTGTTAATCATGCCAAATTTTATGTTTCTATTTTAGATTCATTCTTTCTATTATCATATGTTTCATCAATGAAAAGCCTTAGCCTTTTGCATCTCAACAATGGTTTGAACTTTCAACTGTCAGCAGTGCCAGTCTGTGCTGGCTGGCGCATATCATGCTGTGCTAGCGCTGGAACCTAGAATAGTTTGGCATGACACCTATTTAACTCTTGTTTTAATATTTTTAGATGGAGCATACTGCAATCCAGTTTCAGGATGTTCATGATCTTCAAATTTATAATAATATATTTTAAATTTAAGAATGCATGTTAATGTCCCTTTTACAGAAAATAATGGGAATGCCATGTTAAGCAACCTTGAAAGACACATTATTACTGTCAACAGCCTATGAGATTATGACATCATCCATACAATTACGAGGGCAATAAAGTCTGTTTAAAGTAAAAAATTACTAATTAAAACAAAAGAAATACATAGCAATGAATCAGATGTACCGTTGCTATATGCACTGCAAATCGTCGAGACAATTACATCCCTTTTAAGTATCTACGTTAATGTTAAACAGCACAACAAACAATTTGGAAAAATCAGATGAATAGATTATATTCCTTCTAATGGTGTCAGTGCAAGAATAGATGGTGCTAATGAGTAATGAAATTAGCATAACTTGATATGTAATATGTTTCCAATTAATCATTCTACCCTGGAATGGGCCTGTGCTTGATCAATAACATCTATATGAAACCGGGCTCATGTTACATGAAAATGAAAAATGAAGTTAAAGATATTGATACCAGTGAACAATCTTGTAGTAAGCCATAGATATTTTCAAGTGCCCCTATCGGAGGGCAAAACACTTTAAAGCAGTAACTCTATCAGCAGAAAGAAGGACCAAACCTTCCCATAGAACAATGAAAATCCAATTAATTATCGATCTTCAATAGAAAATGATAACTATTCATGAACATGTTGTAGGAAATGAAACTAAAGAAGACAGAACAATAACTTTAAAGATGTAAGAGACATACGGCTTTTATATTTTCCTTCTTATAATCTATAACACGATCAACTCCTAAAGACCTCAAAAGTGCGGCTTTTTTTTCACCTCCACATGTTGCAACCACCTTGTTTCCCGCCAATTTTGCAAGCTAACACAACACATTGAAGATAATTTAGGAGCCATAGGTCACATAAAACTGGCATGTGAGCCAAGCTATTTCATACCACATTTCAGATAATATATCAAAATTTCCTAGCTGTCCAGTCCATTAAGCTTTCAACACCTATTTTACCTTCTACAGTGCCAGAATAATATAAAAACGTTTCATCAATTATAAATATTAGAAACGACCTATAGAATATATTTAATTATTGAACTTCTCAAAACACTTTTGAAAGGAAAACAGAATAAATTCTGGAATATAAAATCGGAATATAAAATCAGAAAGAAATTTGAAAATAAAACTACGCAGATAAACCAAATAAACAGTAGTACTTTCTGCAATAAATATGATCATAGATTTTATCTTGATTTAGATAGAATTGAATTATACGATCAAATCAAAATACCAACTCAAAATCGATAAAAACATTGGAGGGTTCAAAACAAAAACAGAAACATCTTTGCTTCCATATTTTGTGCCTGCATTACAAATAAAAACCAAAAGCACCTTTAAATTCTTTTTCCCCTTTTCCCTCAGAAACATTTAGATGCAACGTTCCTCTTGATTAAAATAATAGACAAAGTGTTTGGAACAATTAAGGATAGCCTTGGATGCAGTATACCACATATCCTTTAAAGGAGTTATTAACAAAAGATAAACACAACAGATTGCTAAATTGTAAATAAAACTAATTTGCTTGAAGCATTTTGCACAAGAAATTCATCTAAGTCAGATAAAAATTGTCATCGTAATTGTAAAAGTTTTGGTATTAATGCACATGCTTTAGTTAAAATATGGTAGCTGTAGCAGCTGTCACATTATGTGCGTGAACAGCTTACCAATTAGAATCATGAGGATTGATCATTCTCTCCAGCTCTGTGCTTATGCTACAACATTACATTGATACACTATGAATTGGTATTACAGGATAATCCTTAATTATCATTAAGTTATCAATTTCGACGATCTCTTATTCCATGTGTGCTTACAGTTTGATTTCCTGTTTTCAATTTTCCTCGCAAGTTGCAACCATAACAATAGAGCAAAATAGCATGAGAAAAGCTGATAATGATGTTTTAAAAGATGAAGATGACATTAATTCAAGAACAAGAAAAATCTTGCTGTAGTTGCTGACCTGAACTGCAAACTGTCCGGTCCCACCAGCTGCTGCTGTAACTAAAACTACTTCTCCAGATTCCATTTGTCCTGCCTAGAAGTATGGCAGATACTTACATACATGAATATGAAGAATACATTATATCTTGATATTTATATATTAAAGAAAATACTAAATCTCACAAACGATGAGCTACATGATAATCACAAAATGACCTAATCTTCATTGTTTCAATCATAAACATATTGCTAGATGATATGGCAACCAAACTCCAAATACTGATATATAAGAATGAGTAAAGTTTCTGCATAAGCACATACCCAGACCTTAAAACTTATGACATACCTTTTCTAGAGCAATTGAAGCTGTCAAACCTGATGTTAGCATTGCTACAACCTCGGGACCTGGTTTAGGTACAGGAAGAAGATGTTTTGCAGGAACCTGCAATCAAAAGTAAGGTATGAAGTAGTAGTAGTTAATTAACACATATAAAATCCTAGAAGAATGAAATAGACTGTCAGAAGTAACATCAAATAAGGATAAATTTAAAAATAAAAAATGTCAAAGAAAAGTAGTACCATTGTGAACTCAGCATAACTTCCAAAAGTCATAAGAGCGACAGGAGTGCCAACTTTTATATGGACTGAATCACCAACAGCTGCAACTATGCCCACAGCCTGCAAAAAGATGATGTGAAAATTTGGCAAGGGAAAAGAAGAGATAAAAGAGTTATGCCTCTGAAAAATCAACTAGCCAGTACCAAGATTGTCTAACAACCATGAACAAAATTGTGATGTTAAATTGGGCAAAAATGCTCTGTTTTAACTGGATGCTTTCAATTTCAGCAGATACTCAACCTTGGGGTCATCTCTAGATCATGAACACTAGATAGATAATCTCAAAAATATCATGTTTAGTTCAGCCTCACTACTGGGTACCATGAAGATCCTTTTTCTGTAATGAATTTTAACTCTACCCTTCCTAGTTTAACTACACTTCCACCAAAAACCTTACCACAAGGTCTTTCTATGATGATCATGTGCTCTATTCACTTCTTCATGATACACAATTCCACATTGCTGCTGGGATCCTGTGATCCACAAACTAGCTGGATCAAATGGTGTTAGGCAATCTCGATTGAAGCCCTGATTGGGATCAGTTTGGATTGTAAAACTGGAACTGCACTCTAAGATCTGAAATACCAAATCATGGATTCTACAATCCTTTGGATCATAAGACCCAGATATAGCTCGTGTTATTATGTATTAGAGTAATTAGAACATCCATCATTTACTATCAATCAATTTATTTGAATATAATAATGACTAATTTATCATCAGTAAGCTTCCAAAACATAAGATAAGCAATCTCCTTAAAGTTTCATTAATTTTTTGGTATCTAAGACCAATAATCAAATTTGTTTTTCTTCAATTTTCTGAATAACCAAAATTGGTATTTACCAAATCAATGTTCTACCTGAGAGAATAACCAAATCAATCCATTTAATGGGCGAAACATGCCTTTGTTGGTTGTAACCAAAATTGGTATTTACCTAATCACAAAATTGGTATTTATCCAATTTCTAAAGGTTAAGAAGAAAAATCATTTTCAAGATGCTGCATAAGGTTCCAGCTGTGAATAAGGGAGGGAAAAGAAAAGCAGAAGGAAAGGAGGTGATTTGTATATTAAACCTCATAATAATGATAATGATGGTGATGAAGACATTGCATTTCTTTCTTTGCTTTATATGCCTATATCTAAGTTTTTCTTCTTCTTTTCCTTTTTTTTTTGGGGTTGGGGGGGGTCAAATGGAGATATCCTATGTACCTATGCAGTGGAGTAAAACCATATTTAAATAATTAAATATGGTGTCTGTTATTCAGACACAAGGTCCGTCAAATCATCCCGAATCAGGTAGTTCAGGCCAACGTCCGCCGAACTGGTACCGGGACCCGTATTGGTCGGCGGTCGGTTCGATACCGTACCAACACGGTACGTAGAGACGTGCCGGTTCACTGGCATGCCAATCTTTTTTCCAATGCCTTTTAGGTTTGATTTATTGGTAATCAATTTTTTTTAGTATTTCAATCATTTTAAGTATAATTTGATGTTTCTTGATGCCTTTTGGTGTTTCTATAATTCCGATACAACTAATGATGCATCTTGTTGTTTTAAAGTGGTGCAAAACATAAAATGATTAGTGAGATGTTGCATATTACAAGAAACAACATGAAATATTCTAATATCAATTAGTGAGATACAAAATATAAAATGATACAATCAATTACATATATTTAAAGTACAACATACATACCGATATTTAAAATTTTGTCGAGTGGCGATGCCTCTCGTATATATTCGAATCATTAGCATAATCAATAGGTACATTAACCCACCTTTCTAACTAAGCGGCGTTATAGTCCTATATGTTCAGCCCATAAGGAACACACTTTAGATTACAACCACTTTCAAATCTTTCACTAAAGCTCTGACTCTGAGAGGTATCTCTGTCTGATAATACAGCTGTAGAGGAGTCCATCTGAATGGACAGCAAAATCTGACCCGTAAGATGCTTCAAACTACGTAGGATAGTAGCCACGAAAAAACGATGCCTCAGATGCACCAAAACAATATTCGTATCTGTATGGGTCATAGGTTGTATGTGGCTGTGAGTAATAGGATCCAGTATACGACTCGAAACTTGATATATCTATGGATTCTATTCCACATGCGAAATTATCTGCAACTACATCATGTCCTCTTGAATGACCTCGAGGAGCTCATCTTCTATATGCAATCGTATTCTCGCGGGCTCTATCAGATCGTACACCATGGTCCTTATCTTGTATGGCATATATAAACTGAAACTCGCCGGTAAATCGAAGACCACTCTACGACTGTCTCATAAATGATGGCCTCATGTCCTCCACTTTCTTTCTAGCCATCAGATCTATGACCACTAGAACTATCATCGCTGCTCTACCTGGTCTCTAAATCTAAGTGCATTGACTCCACACTCTCCATCGGGGTTGCAACTGTCTTTTTTTTTTTTTTGCTATGCTGAGCAACTGCCTGCTTATCTTTTGTTCTGTACCTAGCTATACTGGGAGGATAGATGTCGCCCTCCTGAGTCAACTGAAAAGCGTGGTGGCCTCGTCTAAGCAACTCTAGATCATATCTCGAAAAGGATGTCTCGGACAAGGAGTCATATGATGATCGGCTCTCCAATAACCTCTATGGTTGTGGGTGATCAGCTAGAAGGATGCGTGGAATGTTGTGATCTGCCCATTGCCCTGTATCCATTCTAGCCTCGCTGGCTACGAAACTAGCCGATGGAGGCGATCTTGGCTCATCAAGCTTCAACTCTTGTTGCTGGTCCACGAGCTATCCGATCAAAAGATCATCTTCATCATTAACGGAAGCATTATAGATCGGATTCGTATACTTCAGCTCCACTTCATCCTAAATGCACTTCAGCCTCAACCTCAAATTATAGTAAACATATACAGAATCGTTGAGGCGCTTTCGTGTAAAACGATTTTTTGTTTGCTGTGGATGGGGGCAAAAGTGGACCAGTTGCGCTCACAGCCACTCAAGGAGACCGTCTGAAAGAGGATCTAGATAGCTAGCCGCTTAGGATTTGTCGCGGACAAACCAAAATGAATCCACCATTCAGTTACAGAAACTTGAAAAAAAAATTACATATCAAATAGTATTATATTAGTAATCATCTAACGTATTATCGTTGATATGTAATACACCTAGATTCATACTTTTCTTATTTACGACAGCTATCGAGACTCCAAAGTTGTCGGTGCCCATTCTAAATATTTTTGTCTGTAAAAAAAAATTGGGTTGTAATATATTAATCATTAAAGATACGAGTTAACTTACGCATGTCACTTGAGTTAACTTACCTCTTCTAGATATAAGGCTGCGACTTCTAGATCAGGCTCCATCTTATACATCACATTATGCAGAATAGCCAAAAGTTCGTCATCTTTATCGATTCCAGATATAGTGTACTGAAACCTAGAGTTCAGATAGTAAGCTGCAGATAAAGTTCGTAATTATTTTAGTAAAATTGTACAAGTACAGGAACAGTCTTTTTTTTTTGATATTATTGGTTACTTGCAAGATGCAAGTCCCTATCTATCTGGTAATCCCACCGCCACTCAATGATGTCGATATACTCCTGAGCATGCATCGAATCTGCCTTCTTGATTTGATTTTTTTTCTCTCCATCATATGATACAAGAAGCCCATCTAAGGATACCTCTCGCTGTCCATGGTCCGAAACGCTTTGTACAATGGTTTGATACCTTTCACTACTTCTTGGCCCACTGCCAGAATGTCTGTCTCATCACCAAATCCTCAACAATGCTTTCTTCAATGTCGGCCCTCACAAATCTAGTTTTCTGCCACCCAATACTGACAAACATCTGACGTAGGGTTACTTCTCTTAAAGAGGCTATCAAGTGCAACATAGTTAGTCTCAAGATCTCTCCCCCTGCATACCTCCTCATCAATCTAAAGATGTGCATATAATCGTGCACCAGATCGGAAGCATCAATCAACATTAAAAAAAAGTCTTCATATCACAATATGTCAAAAAGTTGAGGCTTCACCTAACAGGACTAGTCCAACCATCACACATCACCGTAGGCAATCCACTTCTCTAGCTCCATATTATTATCAAAAAGCTCACTATAAAGTCCTTCAGTCTTGAAAAATCTACACCGGAACCGGCAGCCTGTATCGAGAAAATAGCAGACCTATAGTATGTATTGTCTTTGCAGCATTCGCTAGAATGTAGCTAAAGTGAAATCACGATCCAACAGCTCGCCACATATCCTTCTTCTACTCCTTTAGCATGGTGTCAACTCTCTGCTGCTTCGAATCATTATGGATGGTGGCTCCTGGTAGAATCTTTCTGAAGAACTTCTTTCTACTACAAAAAGCTCCCAGCATAGATGCAATACGACCACCTCCTCTACTAACGACCTTTCTAATTGAGAAGATCCTCCTAAATTTGAATATGCCCTGCTGGTCATAAAATCGGAGCTTGACTCGTAGTGTGAGGGCCAAAATCAAGCCCTATGCCTAGCCACCTCATCCTGTTGTTATTGATCATCCAGGCTCACCTAAAGGACAAGTTGAATTTGTGCCTTATCATCTAAAGCAGACGCCTCCGACTCCCTCGAGTGATAGAAAGGTGGCTCTACCGCTCGACTCTCCACCTCCGTTTTTTTTGTAAACCCTCTCCTTCGCTGCTCTGAATCAGCGAAGTACTTCATCAATTGTTGGACTTTCTGTGGATATTTCGGCACATATATATACATCGAGATAACCACCAATTAGGTGCTAATTCAACTTAGTTATCCATCCTCTTTTTAACTCTATGTTGCACCAATTGCACTTAAAGTGGTGCCAACCCGAAAGCATTTGCCCATTATTCCAACCAATGTCATGCTTTAGATTTTTTTCTTGATCGTTCCATCTTGCAGGTTTATGAAGCAGGTTAATTTATTAATTTTTTAAAAATAGCAAAATTTTATTATGATTCAAAAAAATATTTTCTACTTCAGAATATACATCTAACTCATCTAATGCATAGTACTATTTTTTCATATTTCTTGATTTATTTATATATTTTTAATAATTTTAAATTTAAAAATATGTTTAAATATCATAAATTCAGAAAAATATATTTTTTACTTCAAAAAATACTTCTAAAATATATAATATATCTTTTTTTATAATTTTTTGTATTAACTATATATTTTTAATCAATTTTTAAATACAAATATTTTAGAAAATTAATTGAGCTCAGATCTATGTAGAACCCTACCATGGATGCTCCATATATTTTCCTAAGCCCGTGGGCATGTATCAAAGGCTACTTATTTTTTATTTTTTTAAAATTTAAACCTAAACCACTATGTGCATAATCGCATGAAAACTTGAATAAATGGACACTAAATTTATCTTGACAATAGCTTTCATGCCCCTAAATAAGCTTCTAATTTTACAGTCATTTTCTAAATTATATTTTATTTTAATTTAATTTGTAATCCAAATATATATATATATATATTAATTTTAAAAATTATATATAATCCGAAAATTAAAATTTTTTGTGGTATTGTGTAGATCATCCATACATCTACAGTATATTGTGAAATCATGCCAAAATCAAAAATTTTGTCATGAACTCTTCTCATTTTGCAAATTTCGAGGCATTTTTCGGCCTTGGAAAAAAAGGAAAATGAGTTTGGAGAGGGTGAACCATACCTTATTTTGGGTTGGATTCTAGTTGAATCGTCACGTTTTTTTGCCATGGGGGGAGGGAGGGTTGAAGAAGAATTCAACGAAGGCCTGAGAAAGTTCTCAAGCCTTCCTAATAGAGACTACCAACATATAAAAAGAGAGAGAGAACTGATTCCGACCTGTTCGGACCAATTCCGACCGATTTCGGACTGGATCCTACTAGTTCGGGACCAATTCTGATCAGTTTCGACCCGGTCTCGCACTGGGTCGGCTTGGTACTGGCCGAACCGCTCGGTTCGGCCTAGTTTGGCAAGCTTTGGTTCAGGCCATATTGAACCAATCCGGTCAAGATCGGGGCAATTCGGGTGGTTGGGGCAGTTCGATCCCTTAAATAACCCCTAAGCCCCCTTCCTTCCGCGACCTCTTCGATTGTTCAACATCTCTCTCTCTCCCCCTTACCGCCCCAGTTCCACCATGATCGGAGCTTTAAAGCTCTACAGCACTCGACCGAAGACTCCACCGATGATGGCGACACTGACACTCCCCTCGATCAATGCTGACGGTGTCTTCGATGCCCTAAATCGCAGCCGAACATAGGTACGCCTCTCTCCTTCCATCTCCCTCTCCTTCTCCCTTGCTTCCTCTCTCTCCCCCCCTCCCTCTCCCCCTCCCTCTTTCTATTTTAGTACACCCCGACACAGTATAGCACAAACCCATATCGTACTGAATCGATCATTGGCCGGTACAAGCCCTGCAAGCAGTTCAACAGACCTTGCTCATATATGCCATATATGAGTTTATAATTTTTAAGATACAAAGATTTTATGTTTCAATATAATGGTGTCTTAATAACTACTCATTTGATCTACGAACAAATCAGTGTTGCATGGGCACAAACATGAGAATAAGATTCAAACATACATCCAAGTGTGAGGATGATAGTGGTATTTTGATGATTAATACAATAATTAAGAGTATGTTACAAGTTAATTCGATACATCATTAATAAGTCCGTCACTCTCGATACATTAGTATAATGAGATTAAGATGTATTTCAATGATTATTAATGAGATAAAATTTGCGATAGGAAAGGGATAGTGAATTCTAAATTCTAATTCGGCAAAGTTTCAAGTGAAACATACTCTTAAGTGGACAATAGTAATTTTCATTGTTTGGAGTATGTAGCACTACCATGACATATATTCAAAATTGTTTAAAGTTTATTTCATTGATTATATGAATGAATCTAACCTTAAGTTGCAGCAAAGTGTAGATTGAGTCGACCCCAAGATTGATTGAGTCGACCCCGGCACATCAAGAAACCATATGGCACACTTCTGCAAAAATGGCACGGATGAACAGTACTTGGGTCGACCCAAGTAAAGGATGAGTCGACCCAATCCTCAAGCCTCAAGAAAACAGTTCACTGGAAACCCTGAGAGGGTCGACCCAAATGAAACTTGAGTCGACCCAAACTTGAGTCGACCCCAAGTTAACATGAGTCGACCCAAAGGCAATGACATTCAAAAATAGGTTCTCTGAAAACCCTGAGAGGGTCGACCCAAGTGGAAGTTGAGTCGACCCAACTAAACCTTGAGTCGACCCAAAAAATGTTGAGTCGACCCAAGTGAAGGAAGGCTGAAATACAAGGTTCTGTGGTTTCTGAGAGGGTCGACCCCAATGTTGCATGAGTCGACCCAAGTGAAAGTTGGGTCGACCCCAGTAAAAGTTGAGTCGACCCAAGCACGGGCAGAAGCATAACGGCTAGTTCTGCAGAAGTACTTTCAGACCTCCCAACAGTGAGTAACGGCTAGTTTTTGAATTCTAACCATTGGGGCTTGTCCAATGGATGAAGGAAACTATTTAAAGTGACATTATTCATCAGAGGAAACATCCTTTTGCAAAATATCAAAGCTTACACAAGAAAGACAAGAGCCCTAATCTTCTTCATCCAAGTGTTTCATTCAAGAGTCAAAAGGAAGTGGTTGAGCAGACTCCAAGAGATATCAAAAGCTCCATCCATCCTTGAAGAGTGAAGCATTTTTGACAAGAAGAGAGAAGTCTCATCAAGCGATAACTATTCTCTAAACTCTTCTTTGTAGCTTATAATTGTTATATTTGCTCATCTAGGAGCTTCAACTTTCTTCTTTTTTTTATTAATCACTTTGTAAAGGTTTGTTGGTAAGCCCGTAAAACCAACGGTGTAGGTTTATTGGTGAACCCGTAAAACCAATTGTGAAGGTTCGTTGGTGAGCCCGTAAAACCAACAAAGGTTATTGGTGATCCCGGAAAACCAAAGTGTAAAGGTTTTTGGATTGTGAGCCCGGAAAACAATCCAACTGTAATCCAAGGGATTATAGTGAATTCCCAAGGGGTCGCTTGGGGAGTGGACATAGGTGCTTAGGAGAGCACTGAACCACTATACTTCTTGTGTGTTTGTATTGTGCATTGTTCTAATTTCACTCACTCATCAATTGACTAGAGTAAGATAGCAATAATTTAGAAAAACCAATTCACCCCCCCTCTTGGCTTGTCACCTTGGGCAACAAGTGGTATCAGAGCGAGGTGCTCATATAGTATTTGTTGATCTCACAATCAAGAGTCAAAGATCATGACAGCCCAAATGGGATGTTCTATGAGTGAGGGGCAATCCACAAATAGACCTCCTCTATTTAATGGCACTAATTACACATACTAGAAAGCTAGAATGAGGATATTCATTCAAGCTCTAGACTATGAATTGTGGTATATTATAACTAAAGGACCTCACACACCCACAATTAGTATAGAGGGCACTATCATACCCAAACCAGAAATGGATTGGAATGAAAGTGATAGAAGACTAGCACAACTAAATGCTAAAGCGATTAATTTACTTTACTGTTCACTAGATGTAAGTGAATTCAATAGAATATCTACATGCATCTCCGCAAAAGAAATTTGGGATAAACTTGAGGTCACACATGAAGGAACTAATCAAGTTAAGGAGTCAAAAATAAACATATTAGTACATAAGTATGAGTTGTTTAAAATAGAATCCACTGAGTCCATAACTAAAATGTTTACTCGTTTCACTGAAATCATAAATGGGCTAAAGAGTTTAGGAAAGTCTTATACTAACTCTGAATTGGTGCGAAAAATTCTCAGGTCTACCAAGAATTTGGGAGGCCAAGGTAACAGCAATTCAGGAAGCAAAGGACTTCAATACACTGCAATTGGAGGAACTGTTAGGATCACTCATGACCCATGAGTTGACCGTAAGGCAAAATTCAGAAGATGAGGTCAAGAGAAGAAAGACCATTGCCTTAAAGTCTACCACTCCAAAACAAGAAACTGAGTCGAAAGAATCTGATGATGATGAGGAATTTGATGAAGAAGGAATGGCTATGCTTGGAAGAAAATTCAGAAAATTTATGAGAGGAAAGAAGAGATTTCATACCTTCTTCAAAGGTAGCTCAAGCAAAGAAAAGGGTAAGGACAAAGAAAAAGAAAAGGAAACACCAATTTGTTATGAGTGTAACAAACCCGGGCATTATAAGATAGATTGCCCGGAATTAAAATGGATGGCAAGAAAACTTAAGAAGAAAAACTTCATGGCTGAATGGAGTGAAAGTGAGGAGTCAAGTTCAGAAGAGGAAGATTGTGGAGTGATTGATTAAAACCCTATTTGATTTTGATGAGCTCAAAGCATTTGAGTATATCTTTTGTCTACTAATGAATTCAATTGAGTGTTTCAGTGAAAATCTTGTCTAAGTGTCTCTAGACTTGGTTCAAGATATTTTGGATAAGTTAAGAAGTCAGTTTGAACCAAAGTCTGAGACTCGAGTCGACTCCAGGATATTACGAGTCGACTCCAAGCGTATCAGGATCACTGGCACGGGCTCGAGTCGACTCCGGATCATTATGAGTCGACTCCGACTGAGAACAGACAGACAGACAGAAGGAATCAACTTAAAACCTGTCAGCGAGTCGACTCCTGAAGTGCGCGAGTCGACTCCGATGTTTACCGAGTCGACTCCAGGGTAGTATGAGTCGACTCCTAGGAGTCACAGGCAGAAAAGTCAGAGAGCAGTTTTCCGGTCTGAGATTCGAGTCGACTCCAGTGGAACGCGAGTCGACTTCGATGGTTGGCAAGTCGACTCCAAAGAAAGTGAGAGTCAACTCTCAGAGGAACACAAGGAAAAAGTCAGAACGTTTTTCGGATTCTGAGATTCGAGTCGACTCCCGCAATACGCGAGTCGACTCCTAGACACCGCGACCCCAAAGAAGACAGAAGACCAATCTGCTGTGTCTGAGAGCCGAGTCGACTCCTAGAAAGCTCGAGTCGACTCCAAGGCAGCGGTACACCAAAAGGGCAGAAGACTTAGTTTCGGAAACTGAGAGCCGAGTCGACTCCGGGGAAGTTCGAGTCGACTCCAAGACTGGACGAGCCAAAAGACAGAAGATCGGGAGTTCGGGCTCTGAGCGCCGAGTCGACTCCCAGGATTGTCGAGTCGACTCGAGTGGACCAAATTCAAAAATAGATCCACGGACTTCATGAGATGAGCCGACTCCGAAAAAGCCAAGTCAGCTCCAGAAGTTGGCGAGTCGACTCCGGGACAAGTCGAGTCGACTCCCAGTCGAAGAGGCTACTTTAATTCAAATCCGGAACAGTTGCCGAGTCGACTCCAGAAAAGCTTGAGTCGACTCCTGCTACAGCCGAGTCGACTCCTGATCGCGCGAGTCGACTCCGACCCACCAACGGACATATTGTCAGGTTGTGCAGAGTGTGCAGAACGGGCAGAAAAAGGTCTCTAACGGCTAGTTTCCGTGGGGGATGGCTTAAATAGCCTCAGAGGACTGTAGCAAGGCAGAGAACAACTATTCCACTCAAAGAAATCAAGCATTCAATCTCTGCAACCTGTTCTTCAACGGAAAAGAGGGAAGAGCGACATTAACTCCATCCAACTTCCTCTTCCCAGCATTTAAGGAAGCCTCCTCCTGCATTCAAGTCGATCACACATTCAAGAGGAGACCCGAAGTTCGAGAAGCCCTACTCAACTCCAACTCAAACGTGTTTGAGGGCTTCTAACTTCTCTTCTGTTTATATTGTTGCTTATCTGCTTTTTGAGAAGCTTTGTTTTCTGTTTGTCCCTTTTATTTACAACTTGTCTTTGCTTGATTCAATCGGGGGATTGAATCAAGAGTCTTGAGGTTGGTTGGTGAGCCAAGTGTAAAACCAACGTGTGTAAGGGTTCGATTGTGATCCCGGAAAAACAATCGGGGTGGTTCTAGTCGGTGAACCTGGGAAAACCGACCGAGTTCGTTGTGAGCTCGTAAAACAACAAGTTTGGTTGTGAGCTTGTAAAACAACCGGCTGTAATCCAAGGGGTTATAGTGAATTCCCAAGTGAGACTTGGGAGTGGACGTAGGAGCAAGGGTTAGCTCCGAACCACTATAAAATCCTTGTGTTTGTGATTGTTTGCTCTCTTTCCTTTACTCTCATTTCATTCACAGCACATAGCAATTAATTAATCATCTGGTAAAGCTTTAATTAGTCATCCACAACGTTTTAAATAGCTAAATTCTTTTAAAACCCAATTCACCCCCCCCTCTTGGGTTGTCTATCTGGGCAACACGTGGTATCAGAGCCTAAACTCTTCTACCCTAAGAGTCAAAGATCAAAATGACAACCCCATTTGGATCTTCCCACATTGAGGGTCAGTCCACCCAAAGACCCCCATTCTTTAATGGATCCGACTACTCATATTGGAAGGCTAGGATGAGAATATTCATCCAAGCCCAAGATTATGAGATGTGGACCATTGTAGTAAATGGGCCATACATCCCATCCATATATGTAGAGGGTGTCACTGTACCCAAACTAGAAAAGGATTGGAATGAGCATGACATGAGAAAGGCACAACTAAATTCTAAAGCTATGAATGTGCTTTACTGTGCCTTAGATAGAAATGAATTCAATAGGGTCTCAACTTGCAATTCTGCAAAAGAGATTTGGGACAGACTTGAAGTGACCCATGAGGGCACGAATCAAGTCAAAGAATCCAAAATAAATATTTGGTTCATAAGTATGAACTATTTAAAATGGATTCTAATGAAACAATCACATGCATGTTCACTAGGTTTACTGACATTGTCAATGGCCTAAAAAGCCTTGGTAAGAACTATACTAACAGTGAGCTTGTCAGGAAAAATTCTTCGCTGTCTACCAAGGTCATGGGAAGCCAAGGTGACGGCAATCCAAGAAGCTAAAGAACTTGAACAAGCTTCCACTTGAAGAGCTCCTTGGATTCCCTAATGACTCACGAGCTCACAATGAAGCAGCACAGCGAAGAAGAGTCCTCCCATAAGAAAAAGGTAATAGCTCTTAAATCTACTTCATCTAATAAAGACTTGTCTTGCAGCAGCAGTAGTGAAGAAGAAGAGCTTGAGGGAGATGATGGTGAGGCTCTTCTTGTGCGCAAATTCAGAAAATTCATCAACCACAAGAAGTCCTATCATCAAAGGAGAGGCCCCTCAAATTCCTACCGCAAGGACAAAGGTAAGAAAAGGGAAAGTGAGGGGATTGGGTGTTACGAGTGCAAGAAGCCGGGTCACATAAGAGCTGAGTGCCCTTTACTGAAGAAGGGGAGCAAGTACAAGAAGAAGAAGGCTCTTGTCACAACACTATCCGACTCCGACTCATCATCCTCTTCATCGGATGAGGAACAAGAGGAAAAGGCCAATTTCTGCTTCATGGCCAATGAAAATGAGGTAACGTTCGAATCGCCTTTAGATTTTACTTTTGATGAGCTTTATGATGCTTTTAATGAACTAATGATTGAATATAATGCTATAAATGCTAAAAATAAAGAACTAAAAGTAACTAACCAAACTTATATCCGTAAGTATGATTCATTAGTTAAGGATAAAGATGTTCTTATCAAAGAAAATTTAGAACTTAAGACAAGCAATCAACTCTTAACTCAAAAGACTAATACCTTGAGTAAAGATAATGAAAAATTAACTAAGGAAATTTCAGAACTTAAAAACAATAAACAAAACTTAAACGAGAATCTCATAAAAGATTTAAACATTCTAAAATCGAAAAACAAACTCTAACTAAAGAACTTGAAAAGTACAAACCTTTGGTAGAAAAGTTTACATATAGTTCTGAAAAATTGAACATGATACTAAATAGTCAACGAGCAGTATTTAATAGAGCGGGTTTAGGGTATAAACCAAAAAATAAACAAAAACTTCTTAGTAACTTCTTTGTTAAAGCTGGAGAAAGCAAAACTAAGAAAGTAATCTGCTTTTGTTGTGGAACTGTAGGACATAAGGCAAATGTATGTGACTATAGGAAGGGGAAAACTAAAAGAAAAATTAAAAGGGTATGGGTTCCAAAAGGAACCAATATGACTAACCATGAAGGACCCAAGAAAACTTGGGTACCTAAGATTATATGATCTGCTTGTGTAGGAGTGTCTTGCAGCCAAGGTCAACAAAAATTGCTGGTACTTGGATAGTGGCTGCTCAAGACACATGACGGGTGACAAGGATCAATTTTTCACCCTTGAAGCTAAGAAGGGAGGTGCTGTGACTTTTGGAGACAACAACCAAGGTCACATCATTGGTATTGGTAAAGTTCAAATTACCCCTTCTACTTTTATTGATAATGTTAGATATGTTGATGGTCTTAAGCATAACCTATTAAGCATTAGTCAATTATGTGATAAAGGGTATGATGTTATGTTTAAACCATCACTATGCATTATAACAAACCCAAATGACAATAGTTTAGTTTTTAAAGGAATTAGACGTGGGAATGTGTATGTTGTAGACCTTGAAGATCTTGCCAAACATAACCAATGTTTAGTTGTTAATGAAACTAAGGATAATGATGCTAGTTGGTTATGGCACCGTAAGTTAGGTCATGCAAGCATGGACACAATAACTAAACTAGTTAAAAGAGATTCCGTGATAGGTTTGCCAAAATTAAAATTTGAAAAGAATAAAATATGTGAAGCATGTCAATTTGGCAAACAATCTAGAAACTCATTTAAATCCATAAAATGTGTCTCTACCTCTAGACCTCTAGAATTATTACACATGGACCTATTCGGATCAACTAGAACAACAAGCCTAGGTGGAAATAAATATGGTCTAGTTATTGTAGATGATTATTCTAGGTACACATGGGTCATGTTCCTAGCACATAAGGATCAAGCATTTTCTGTTTTTAAGAATTCCATAAAGAAGTGACCATGGTACCGAATTCGAAAATCAGTCATTTGATGAGTTTTGTAGTAAAAAGGGGATAACCCATAATTTTTCTGCACCTAGGACACCACAACAAAATGGAGTTGTGGAAAGGAAAAATAGAACTCTAGAGGAAATGGCTAGAACTATGTTATGTGAAAGTAACCTCCCTAAGTACTTTTGGGGAGAAGCCATTAATACTTCTTGTCATATATTAAATAGAGTTTTATTAAGACCCATTATAAAGAAAACACCTTATGAACTTTGGAAAAACAGAAAACCAAAAGTTAATTACTTTCATGTTTTTGGATGTAGGTGTTTTGTTCATAATAATGGGAAAGATAATCTAGGTAAATTTGACTCTAAATCTGATGAGGGCATATTCTTAGGTTACTCCACAACTAGTAAAGCCTATAGAGTCTTTAATAAAAGAACCCTAGTTATAGAAGAATCCATACATGTTGTGTTTGATGATTCTAGTGATTTTTCCTCTAGTAAGAAAGGTAATTTTGATGATGATGCTGAAATTCTTAAAGAAAAGATAAATGAGATGACATTACAAGATGACAATCAAAAATTGATTGAAGATGCATCATCAAGCCAAGAGGCTATTGTGGATCATGGGCTAACTAAAGCTTGGAGGTATGCTCACGGGCATCCTAAGGAACTAATTCTAGATGATCCATCTCAACCGGTTAGGACTAGAGCATCCCTTAGAAATTTAAATAACCATCTAGCTTTTGTCTCACACTTTGAGCCCAAACACATAGAAGAAGCCGAAAATGATGTAAATTGGATAAATGCAATGCAAGAAGAATTAAACCAATTTACTAGAAACAAAGTATGGAATCTAGTTGAGAGACCTTCTGAATATCCAATTATAGGTACAAAATGGATTTATAAAAATAAACTAGATGAAAATGGAATTGTAATAAGGAATAAGGCTAGACTAGTAGCAAAGGGTTATAATCAAGAAGAAGGTATAGATTTTGATGAAACCTTTGCTCTCGTAGCTAGACTTGAGGCTATTAGATTATTATTAGCATTTGCATGCTCTAAGGACTTCAAGTTATTTCAAATGGATGTAAAAAGTGCATTTTTAAATGGGTATATTAATGAGGAGGTATATGTAGAACAACCTCCTGGTTTTGAAAATCATCAATATCCTAATCATGTTTATAAATTGAACAAAGCACTTTATGGTTTGAAACAAGCACCTAGAGCATGGTATGAGAGGCTTAGCAAATTCCTACTAGAACATGAGTTCTCTAGGGGTAATGTAGATACAACACTATTTCTGAAAAAGAAAAACCAAGATATGCTACTAGTACAGATTTATGTTGATGATATCATTTTCGGTGCTACTAACAATCGCCTCTGTGAAGAATTTGCTGATTTGATGCAGAGTGAATTTGAGATGAGCATGATGGGAGAGCTGAACTACTTCCTCAGGCTTCAAATCAAACAGTCTGAAGGAGGCATCTTCATCAATCAAGCCAAATACATCAAGGAGATGCTCAAGAAGTTTGATATGGAGGGAAACAAATCAATCAGCACCCCCATGAGCTCATCATGCAAATTAGACCAAGATGAATCAGGTAAATCTGTAGATCAGAAACTATATAGAGGTATGATAGGATCTTTATTGTATCTTACTGCAAGTAGACCTGATATTATGTTTAGTGTTTGCATGTGTGCTAGATATCAGGCTAATCCTAAGGAATCACATCTAATTGCAGTAAAGAGAATCTTTAAATACCTAATAGGAACAAAGAACATAGGGTTATGGTATTCTAAAGAATCTAGCCTAAACCTAATAGGATACACAGATTCAGACTTCGCTGGATGTAAGCTTGATAGAAAAAGTACCAGCGGGTCTTGTCAATTTCTAGGAGAAAACCTAATCTCATGGTTTAGCAAGAAACAAAACTCGGTTGCATTATCTACTGCTGAAGCTGAATATGTTGCAGCCGGGAGTTATTGTGCTCAAATCTTGTGGATCAAACAACAATTAGAAGATTATGGCATTAAACAAGATAAAATACCTATTAACTGTGATAATACAAGTGCCATTAATCTAACCAAAAATCCAATTCAGCATTCAAGAACTAAACACATTGAGATAAGACATCACTTCATAAGAGATCATGTACTGAATGGTGATGTGATACTACAATTTGTTTGTACTGATGTTCAATTAGCAGACATTTTTACAAAACCCCTAAGTGAAGAGAGGTTTAGTGTGCTTAGGAGGGGATTAGGAGTGATTGATCCATCCTAGTGGTAGTTTCCACTAGATTCGTTGATTTTGATGATTAGATTGTGGTTAAAATAGAGTTTCTTTTCAATGATCATCAAATCAGATCATAATTTAGTGATTTTTAGGTGCGTGCCAAAGTTAGAGACGACTCGAGTAAGTTTCAGAGTCGGCTCCTGAGGGGGAGTCGACTCGCGCATTTGCGGGAGTCGACTCGAGATTGATGGCAGCAGAGGGGGAGTCGACTCGCGCATATTCTGGAGTCGACTCGAGGTCGAGTCGACTCGCGACTCAGTGGAGTCGACTCGCAGTCGGGATCCGACTTTTTAACCCTAACTTTGTCGTTTCGAAAACACTTCTATTCTCCGCCGCCACTGTTCACAAGCCCTAGAGCCGACTCCTAGGTCGTCCCCGGTCGTCCCCAAGCCTTTTTCGTCAACCTTTCACCGTCCCTTAGGGTTTTCCTCCCAATCTAGGTCCTTATGCCGCGTAAAACCGTAGTCCGGAAGAGGTCCCGACCCGAGGCCGGTCCCGAGAGGCGCTCCAAGGCTCGGCACGATCCCACGAGGCAACAACCTCCGGCTCGTTCCCCGCCGAGGGCGGTTCCCGCGAGACTGTGCGCCGGGAAGGCCGTCACCACCGGGAGATATGTCGATTTCGACTATCTCTCCCGGGAGGGTTTCACCATAGGTGAGAGATTGCGTGTCCAGGGCTTAGAGTATTTCCTCACATTAGATCTCCCAACTTACCCTGAATTAGTTAGAGAGTTTTACGGTACCGTCCATCGGGGAGATGGGGGTATCGAGGGCACGGTAGCCGGTGTCCCTCTGTTCATTACGGAGGATCTTATTGCCCACATCCTCCACCTTCCACAAGTAGGGGTGGCTCCCACACACCCCGAGGACAGGGTTGAGGCCCTTACGGCCATTTTAGGGCATCCACCCCAGTCACCCTTAGACGAGGTATCCGCTAGCTCACTTCCGATTGAGGTGCGGATCCTCCTGAGTATATTGTCTAGGTCCATCTTCCCTAAGACCGGGAGATTTGATTTTGTATCTGAGAGAGACCTAGCTCTCATGTTCTACATGCTTCAGGACACCCCAATCAACTTCCCCAAACTCATTTATCGATATCTGTGTGAGCCACTAGACAGACCTAGGCTCACCCTACCCTACGGTATGGTATTCACTCTGTTGTTTAGGGAGTACAAGATTCCTATCCCTGAGGGGGAACCCTTTCGCGCATTGCGATGGACTGATCGCATGCGTCCGGGGACCCTACACAGGATGGGGTTTCGGAAGATAGAGGGGACATGGGTTAGGAAGTCCTCCATCACCACACAGACCACCAGACACTCTCCTAGTCCTGAGCCAGATTCTGACTATCCTGACTTACCGGACTTTCCATCCACTTCTGCTCCTACCACCTCCGCCGGACCCTCCTCCTCGGCTCCACCACCCATGAAGGTCCGCATCGCTCCTGAGCAGCTCCGGGAGCTGCGGCAGGAGATAGTCCGAGATCTACGGGATGATCTGCTTCGGGAGCTCCGAGGTTCAGTGCCTGCTCCCTCTCCCGCTCCATCTTCAGCGTTGGTCCCTTCCTTGACGGCCGTGACTGACATGACGGCTCATGTGCGGAAAGAGATCTACAACATGAGGACTTTGCTCCAAGCCCAGTTCCATAGCATGAGTGAGGTCACGAGCACCACTCGACAGATGCGGGATGACATAGGACGTGACATGCACACCACTACCGAGGGGGCCGAGCGCTTGTCGAATGTGCTCATCGACAAGCTGGACGCACTTCAGACGTCGGTGACTGAGCTCTCCACTACACATAGCAGAGCCACTTCGTCCATTATCACTCAGCTCGGGCATGTTACAGATGCAGTCACCCTCCTCATGGAGCAGAGCAGATTGAGAGGAGGAGCCACATCCTCGAGAGGAGGAGCCACATCCTCGAATGGAGGAGCCACATCCTCGAGAGGAGGAGATACATCCTCGAGAGGAGGAGCTACATCCTCGAGGAGACCATAGCTGCTTTTTGTGTTTTGTTTTGACATGTATTGTTTTTGCTTTACTTATTGTATTCTCAAATGTATTTACATACAAATCAATACAATGAGTAGCCATATCTTCTTCAATTCTGTGCCATTTGATCTATGATTGATTGTGTGTGCTTACCTCCTTTTTGATACGATGACAAAAAGGGGGAGAAATATGTATAAAATATGTAAAAGGAATCGATGAAAATCAATAAAAAAAAAAGAAAAACTTTTAAAACACACAAAAATTTGTTCTAAGTGGATTTGGTACCTCGAGGCTCATTATCTCTCTTTTGGGGCTCCTAATGGAGTAATCTCCAGAATCTATTCAAGGGATATTCGGAGATTAGCTGAATCCTACTCAAGAACAAATTGACAGATTTTTCCTCTAAAAACCAAAAATTTAAAAGTCAAAAATTCTTAGAATCAAAACAAAGTAGATTGCATATGTTGAGGGGGAGAATCTGAATTTTAAGCAAGCTAAATCATTAAAAATATATAAGCCAAACAATTGATTGCATGATATGAAGGCATATATAATTCCAAATGAAAGGGGGAGCTTTAACTCCGAAATTTATTGTTCACACCTTTCAAACTTGGATAAATTAAATTACCAGACATCTGAATTCATTTATGGATTTTACTTCCTTGTTTATAGAGCAATTCACTTTACATATACTCAATGTTTTGTCATCATCAAAAAGGGGGAGATTGTAGAGTGATTGATTAAAACCCTATTTGATTTTGATGAGCTCAAAGCATTTGATTATATCTCTTGTTTACTAATGAATTCAATTAAGTGTTTCAGTGAAAATCTTGTCTAAGTGTCTCTAGACTTGGTTCATAATATTTTGGATAAGTTAAGAAGTCAGCTTGAACCAAAGTCTGAGACTCGAGTCGACTCCAGAGTATCACGAGTCGACTCCAAGCGTATCAAGTTCACTGGCACGAGCTCGAGTCGACTCCGGATCAGTACGAGTCGACTCTGACTGAGAACAGACAGACGAACAGAAAGCATCAACTCAAAACCTGTCAGCGAGTCGACTCCTGAACTGCACGAGTCGACTCCGATGTTCACCGAGTCGACTCCAGGGTAGTATGAGTCGACTCCTAGGAGTCACAGGCAGAAAAGTCAGAGAGCAGTTTTCGAGTCTGAGATTCGAGTCGACTCCAGTGGAACGCGAGTCGACTCCGATGGTTGGCAAGTCGACTCCAAAGAAAGTGAGAGTCGACTCTCAGAGGAACACAAAGAAAAAGTCAGAGAACGTTTTTCGGACTCTGAGATTCGAGTCGACTCCCGCAATACGCGAGTTGACTCCTAGACACCGCGACCCCAAAGAAGACAGAAGACCAATCTGCTGTGTCTGAGAGCCGAGTCGACTCCTAGAAAGCTCGAGTCGACTCCAAGGCAGCGGTACACCAAAAGGGCAGAAGACTTAGTTTCGGAAACTGAGAGCCGAGTCGACTCCGGGGAAGTTCGAGTCGACTCCAAGACTGGACGAGCCAAAAGACAGAAGATCGGGAGTTCGGGCTCTGAGCGCCGAGTCGACTCCCAGGACAGTTGAGTCGACTCGAGTTGGCCAAGTTGAAAATTGGCTCCGTGGACTTCATGGGATGAGCCGACTTCGAAAATGCCAAGTCAGCTCCAGAAGTTGGCGAGTCGACTCCGGGTCAAGACGAGTCGACTCCCAGTCGAAGAGGCTACTTTAATTCAAATCCGAAACAGTTGCCGAGTCGACTCCAGAAAAACATGAGTCGACTCCCGCTACAGCCGAGTCGACTCCTGATCGCGCGAGTCGACTCCAACCCACCAACGGACATATTGTCAGGCTGTGCAGAGTGTGCAGAACGGGCAGAAAAAGGTCTCTAACGGCTAGTTTCCGTGGGGGTTGGTTTAAATAGCCACAGAGGACTGTAGCAAAGTAGAGAACAACTATTCCACTCAAAGTAATCAAGTATTCAATCTCTGCAACCTGTTCTTCAACGAAAAGAGGGAAGAGCGGCATTAACTCCATCCAACTTCCTCTTCCCAGCAATTAAAGAAGCCTCCTCCTGCATTCAAGTCGACCACACATTCAAGAGGAGACCCGAAGTTCGAGAAGCCCCACTCAACTCCAACTCAAACGTGTTTGAGGGCTTCTAACTTTTCTTCTGTTTATATTGTTATTTATCTGCTTTTTGAGAAGCTGTGTTTTCTGTTTGTACCTTTTATTTTCACCTGGTCTTTACTTGGTTCAATCGGAGGATTGAATCAAGGGTATTGAGGTTGGTTGGTGAGCCGAGTGTAAAACCAACGTGTGTAAGGGTTCGATTGTGATCCCGGGAAAACAATCGGGGCGGTTCTAGTCGGTGAGCCAGGAAAAACCGACCGAGTTCGTTGTGAGCTCGTAAAACAACAAGTTTGGTTGTGAGCTTGGAAAACAACCGGCTGTAATCCAAGGAGTTATAGTGAATTCCCAAGTGAGACTTGGGGAGTGGACGTAGGAGCAAGGGTTAGCTCCGAACCACTATAAAACTTGGTGTTTGTGATTGATTGTCTCTCTTTCTCTTACTCTCATATCACTCACAGCACATAGCAATTAATTAAACAACTTGCAATAGTTTTAATTAGTCATCCACAACGTTTTAAATAGCTAAATTATTTTAAAACCCAATTCACCCCCCCTCTTGGGTTGTCTATCTGGGCAACAAAGAAGAAGTCTATGTTGAGCAACCACAAGGCTATGTGGTGAAAGGAAAAGAAGGAAAAGTATATCGGCTTCGCAAGGCTCTTTACGGGTTAAAACAAGCCCCTAGAGCATGGAACAGTAAGATTGATTCCTATTTTCATCAAAATGGATTTAAAAAAAGTCAATTTGAGCCATCACTTTATGTGAAGAAGATTGGAGCATCGGATTTTTTGGTTGTCTGTCTCTATGTTGATGATCTAATCTATATTGGTACTGATGCTAAAGTGATAAAAGCATTCAAGGATGCAATGATGAAAGAATATGAGATGACAGACTTGGGGCTGATGAAGTATTTTCTCGGAATTCAAGTGAAACAATCAAAAGGCAATATTTTTATCTCTCAAGAAAAATATGTTACAGATATGCTCAAACGGTTTAATATGATAGGTTGCAAACCAGTGGCAACACCTATGGCTCTCAATGAGAAACTGCAGCAAAATGATGGGACAGAGAAGGCTAATCCAAAAGTTTATCGAAGTCTTGTTGGTTCCTTGATGTATCTCGCAAACACAAGGCCAGATATTCTACATTCTGTAAGTCTAATTTCTAGATTTATGAAACAACCAAGCAAGATCCATTTTGCAGCAGCAAAGAGAATTTTACGCTATTTACAAGGCACTAAAGAGCTTGGGATCAAGTATGTGAAGGAAGAAAATAACAATCTAGTTGGCTTTACTGATAGTGATTGGGCAGGAAGTCTTGATGATCGAAAAAGCACATCAGGCTATATTTTTTGCTTGGGATCAAATGTGATCACATGGAGTTCAAGAAAACAAAGTTCTGTTGCATTATCATCAACTGAAGCTGAGTATATAGCAGCAAATGAAGCTGCACGTGAAGCTATTTGGCTAAGGCAAATTCTTTCTGACTTGCTGCAAAAAGTTTTAGAACCAGCAGCTATCTTCTGTGACAATATGTCAGCTATTGCAATGACTAAAAATCCATTTTTTCACGCAAGATCAAAGCATATTGAGCTGCGTCACCATTTCATAAGGGATATGGTAAGGAAGAAGCAGATCTACTTAGAGTTCATCAACACTTATGATCAGCCTGCAGATGTTCTCACCAAAGCTGTATCTTTTGAGAAGTTTGAGCAGTTCAAAAAGTCTTTGAAAATTACAAATTAAGAGGGGGTGTTAAGAAGTAATTTGTAATTTTCTAGATTGTGCAGAAGATATTTTTGACTGAATGTTCTCTAGCTTGAATGACTCTTTGTATTCCCTAGACTTTGGAACTTGTTGAACCAGCTTAAATGATGTTCCAGAGTCATCTTCTAGAAATATGTCGCTCATTGTAGTCTCAGAAGTAGTGAAAAAAAAAAAGCTACAGAACTTTAAAATAGTAGTAGCCCTGATGTATCTGAGAAGTTGTAATCAGCCCCCATTTTGAATGAAAAGCAAACATTCTGTAGCAAATCCAATTTTCTAGTCCTTCTCATCCCACTTTGCTTTCGTTGCCTCCAACACCATGCACATCTGATAGCAATTAGATCTTTTCCTGCCACGAGTCTGGATACTTCCAATATTTTTCCTGGTCATTTGCCAAAAGAAGGAAGCATTCTCCCTCCCGATACGCTTGTGGTTATTTATCTGGCAGGGCAACCCAGATGCATCAATCCGAGTGCGAGCTTGCCCCTCATCATGTTCAGCATCTTGATTTGTTACAATTGCAGGATCGTCACTTACCTTAAAATGCTGGCTGCTGGAGTTGCTCTCCTCCATACCACCCTCTTTGCTGAACTCTTGCACATCAATTGACATTTTCGTGCTATCGATACAATGTCCAAAATAGTTTACAGATTGAGATCTCATGTGGGGTGATTTGATCTCTGTGTCTGGGTAATGCGCATTGCTGAATGATTTTTCTTCGCAGTCGCCTGCATCCTTCAAACATGAATCCACGGTTTCTCAGGCTGTGGCGGACATAAACTACGGAACCTCGGAAAGTTAATACTGCACTGAAAGAACCAGGAGTGGATCCCGGATGCTTATTTTCGCTGGTCTTTGGGGGAGATATTTTATATATATTTCTTCGAAGATCGTTTGGTATACGGTGAGGCGGTTGTCTTTGACGGCATCTGTAAGGCTACGCGCTCGTCGTCGTACTTCTCATTTCAAAGGTCATATCTCCGTCTTGCCGAAGCTTTTACTATGGTCAGAGGATAAAGTTACGAAAAGGTCCTTGTAGTTGGCAAGGTCTACGACGACACTGTTGTCTCCAGATGTCTGGGCGCCGTGTTTGCTTACGATCTTCTATGTCACGAGAATAAAAAATTTATAGTCTCCGAAAAAATAAGTGGAAACAAAGTTTTTTTTTTTTTTTTTTTTTTTTTTTTTTTTTTTTTTTTGAGTCACTATAGCTCGCTGTATCTGCTGGTTGGGATCCATCGCTCCACCAAGAGAGATCCCAGGTTCAATTCTAGAGCAAGATAGCCACCGTCTTCCTCAGGAAAGAAAAAGAAATTCTTTTTTTATAACTTAAATTTTAGTTTTAATACTTGACATGTTCTGTAGAAGATTCAATAGTAAAAATTAGGCAGATTGAATATGTGTTCTACATGACTGTTTATCATTGTCACAGACACATGTATGATTGAAGGAGAGATTTCAAGCATAATTTTTCCAATATACTATCTTTTTTCCAATAGTGCACTATCTACTCATCCATACTTGTTGAGATTCTCTAATTGAGCCTTGTTATCTTGTACTTCTCATATTCCCCTCCAATACTATTAAAATATAAAATAGGTAAGAAGTAAAATTGGTGCACCACATCATATGTGGTAGTATTAGAAATGTTACTGTAATGCATACTTAGAAGATTATGACATCAACTTGATTTGCACTTACTGTGATTGTAGATGTGTCACGTCTCGAATCCAGCACCCGAGTCCAGTTCGCGACCGCCTATATGAGCCCTAGAGCAGTGCCCTAAAGATCATGCAAGACCTAAGATGAACAAAAATCCGATAATTCCGTAATTAATTAATTAATGCAAATAGATAAATCCAACATATTCCAATAATCAAATTGGTTCAATTACAGTAGCTTTCAATGTTCACTGGTATCAAATAAACTATCTAACTAACCGATGCCTCTAACGCTCGCACTCTGCGCCCAACCCATCTATGTCTATACATCCTACGACTCTAAAAAGAAAAAGAAGGAGGGTGAGCTTTACAGCCCAGTAAGAATTTTTACACATCCACACCAATATAATAATAAAATAGGTTTGAAAATCACAGAAAACGTTGCACAGATCATGAAATCACAAAGCGACTATAAATATTGTTTGAATAATTAATATAAATATGTACATCAAATATCCATAGAAATCTAGTGATTCAAGAGTGACAAAGCATATGGTATCTCTTAAATCTTCATTATTATTTTCAATGCTTTTCATTCCATTCCTTATTAACTTGATCCGGATCAATTATGTTATCCAACTTTTGGCTAAATTCCGATCACGTTTTCAGCCCGTGACGGGACGATCGATAGTATCACATTTCTAGCATGTGATGGGGCAATCAATAATATCACATTTTCAGCCTATGACGGAGCAATCGATAATATCACGTTTCCAGCCTATAATAGGGCAATCGATAATATCACATTTATAGCCTGTGACGAGGCAATTAGTAGTAATGAGATAAGCCCAAAGTTTCTGTTTATTTAATTAATTCACATCCACACATCAATTTCTTTTTATTCATTTTCAGTTTTAAACTAACCATAGTCATGTTTCCAACTCGTGATGAGGCAATCAATATAGCATGGTTAGTTTAGAGCACCACATCCATTAGTCTGATTATGCAAATGTAAGTTATACGCATACATGCATCCATCATAATACCTATTACAAGCAAATACGATCAAAATACACATTGATATTAAACTATTCTTGCTTTATCTGGATCATAGCATATCATACATATATAGGTACAAAAGTATTTATATCATGCAGGTCGGCATACAAAGATTCTTACCTCTTTGCTGACAATCCAGACAGACTAATTACCTACCCACACCACGATCTACGAACAGAGTATGCAAAACTCTGCTCAACATCTTCTCGTCCATCAGATTGTTCTCCTATAGAACCAAGTCAACATTAAAATTTATCCAGGGAATATGACAAACGAGAACCCTTCATTGATCCTCCAAAGGGTCCACTAGCACTCCAAGACTATCCATTAGTCCTCAAAATAATGATCTTCCCGAATCAAGCTAAAGAGAGAAAATCCCAATAAGAAGAGAGAAAAACTAGAGAGAGAAATAATCTAGGTAGAGAGAGAAAGTCCATAGGGAGGGAAAGTCCATAGAGAGAGAAGAGAGAGAAGAGAGAAGAACTCTCTTCTTCTCCACTCCTCTTCTTTCCGAAATAGGGGAGACACTTCCCTCTCCCCCTCCCTCTTAACCATTCTAGAAGGACTCCATGATCAGTGTCCACCGCAGCCTCTCCACCCGGCGGTGGCAGCCCTATAGTGACGATCCTTGTCGGCAGTAGTGGCCGACAAAAGCAAGAAAAGAGGATGAAAGAACAATAGAAAAATGAAGAAGAGATCCTCCCATCTTGGCCAAGACAGTGGTTGTTTTCTTCAACGCACCACTACATGATCTCGGGGGTTCCTCGACGGCGGCAAAACCTGGCCAAACCCGACGGCCAGTGGTGGCAGAACAAGGAAGAAAAAGGGCCCGAGCAGAGTACTCTATTTTTGGATGAAGGCCCGGTGATTTGCCGGCTTAATTCAAAGGAAATCGATGGCTAGATGGCCGGGAGAAGAAGAGGGGAGGGTGGCTCGGGTCTTACCTTAGTCCGGCGACAATCTAATGACGTTTTTGGTGAGGAATCAAGGGAAGAACTCGAAAGAGCAACTCGGAATTGGCGGCGATTCATGGGGTGGAAATCTGAGGGGGAGAAGGGGATCAGATTTATAGGCAAGATCTTCGAGTTCGATTCGAACTCGGGCTGCCTCGAGATGCCTTCGTCTCCACCGGATTCGGGGAGGAAAAAGACTCCCAGCTACGGTCTTCTTCCCCTTTTTTTCCCCATGGGCCGAGCATAGGTCGGGCAAGGCCTGGCCTCTTCGGGCCCACCCATGAGCCTCTTTTTTTTTTCTTTTATGAGGTTTTACAAGATGTCTAGAATATAATTTATTGTTGAAATCCTCAAAAACCGACTCTCACCAAGTACACAATGCCATGTAGACATTGCGCTTGAACTCTTGCACCAATTCACTTTGTAGCCTTTTTTTAATTTATTTTTATTTGAGAAATAACTCATTTTGTATATTCTTCTGTCGGATATACTTTTATCCTCTGAACTCCTGCAACTTAGTCAAGTGGGTATTCCAGTCGAAACACTTGAAACAAAAAGAAGGGATATCTTTAGTAATTTGGCACCATGACTCGTTCAAAGTCTAATGAGTCGGAGTTGCGAGTCAATACAATCGTTTGTCAAATTTTTTAAAAATATATCATTTTACCAAACACTCCTATTTTATCTAAAAGAGCTTTTGGATGGCCAGAAATTGCATTTTGGCTCTCCAAAAGTTCCTCAAATAGTGCCTTAGTCAAGTGGCTACTTCAGTCTAAACACTTGAAACAAAAAGAAGTGATTAATCGGTAGAAATCTCACTCCCTATCTGCTCAGTCCATCTAGCTCTGAAAAACTGTTCCAACATCCGACTAATCATATCCGGCTCCTCCGTCGTCTGGTCATCATCTCCCCTGATAGTCCTGATCCTATTCCTCTGCCTCCTGATTAGTGTCGATTGATGATAGAATTTAGTATTTCGATCCCCCTCCAAAATCCATTAAGCCCTTGACTTCTGCCTCCAAAAAATCTCCTGTTGGCGAAGGAGAGAATCATGCAAAGATAGAAGTGATCTGAGCTCAGTCAACTGCCCTGCCAACAACCCTCCCCTTAATGTCTCCTGAGACTGTAGCCTAGTAATGGCCTCCTCAATTTCCTCTACCCCTCTGAAAATATTTCCAATCTCTTTCCTATTCCACCTCAACAACCGTAGATCTTTTCCTGTCACGAGTCTGTATACTTCCAATATTTTTCCTGGTCTTTTGCCAAAAGAAGGAAGCATTCTCCCTCCCGATACGCTTGTGGTTATTTATCTGGCAGGGCAACCCAGATGCGTCAATCCGAGTGCAAGCTTGCCCCTCATCATGTTCAGCATCTTGATTTGTTACAATTGCAGGACCGTCACTTACCTTAAAATGCTGGCTGCTGGAGTTGTTCTCCTCCATACCACCATCTTTGCTGAACTCTTGCACCACATCCATTGACATTTTCGTGCTATCGATACAATGTCCAAAATAGTTTACAGATTGAGATCTCATGTGGGGTGATTTGATCTCTGTGTCTGGGTAATGCGCATTGCTGAATGATTTTTCTTCGCAGTCGCCTGCATCCTTCAAACATGAATCCACGGTTTCTCAGGCTGTGGCGGACATAAACTACGGAACCTCGGAAAGTTAATACTGCACTGAAAGAACCAGGAGTGGATCCCGGATGCTTATTTTCGCTAGTCTTTGGGGGAGATATTTTATATATATTTCTTCGAAGATCGTTTGGTATACGGTGAGGCGGTTGTCTTTGACGGCATCTGTATCGTTAGACTACTGGCTCGTCGTCGTACTTCTCGTTTCAAAGGTCATATCTCCGTCCTTCCCGAAGCTTTTACTTTTGTCAGAGGCTAAAGTTACGACAAGGTCCTTATAGTTAGCAAGGTCTTAGGAACTACGGCGATACTGATTTCTCCAGATGTCTGGGCGCCGTGTTTGCTTACAATCTTCGATCTCACGAGAATAAAAAATTTGTAGTCTATGAAAAAAATAAGTGGAAACCAACAAAAATCCGATAATTCCGTAATTAATTAATTAATGTAAATAGATAAATTCAATATATTCAAATAATCAAATTGGTTCAATTACAGTAGCTTTCAATGTTCACTGGTATCAAATAAACTATCTAAGTAACTGATGACTCGAACGCTCGCACTCTGCGCCCAACCCATCCATGTCTCACTACAGAAAAAGGTACATTTCCCGACGCTAGGAAAAAGCGTCGGGATAGTTTTGATCAGCGCCAAATTTTACCGACGCTTTTTAAAAGCGTCGGTACATCATTAGAATAGACGACGCTTTTAAGCGTTGCGGTAAGCTGGACCTACGACGACGCTTATAAGCGTCGTCGTAGGCCAAATCCTTTCCAACCCTCTCTGCCTTAAAAAGTCTCGTCTCGTCTCCTCTCCTCTCATTCAAAAGGGTCCCCATCTCCTCTCCTCTCCATCTCGCTTCCCGAGCTCCGATCGGCGTCCCCGAGCTCCGATCGCCTCTCCATCTCGCTTCCCGAGCTCCGATCGGCGTCCCCGAGCTCCGATCGCCTCCCATCTCGCTTCCCGAGCTCCGATCATCGTCCCCGCGCCGACATCAATCCATCGCCTCCCCATCTCGCTTTCCGAGCTCCGATCGGCGTCCCGCGCCGACATTAATCCATCGCCTCCCCATCTCGCTTCCCCGCCACCGTCGACCTCGCACTCCGGTTCCCTTCTTCTTCTCTCGTTTCTTAAAAGTGGTTATCTCTTTAGATTATTGAAGAAAACCAAACAGAAATGAAAACATTGGTTATCAAAGATGGTTTTCTTGGCACTGGTCAAATTCTTTCTTTCATTAAACTTCTTTTTTGGTTGTGAAACAATGGGCATTTGTCCCAAGCATTAATTTTCGTGATATCTATGTGCTATTTTATTTGCACTCGACAGCAATCTGATCTCGTGTTTCTTGTAGTTAATGGTTAACGAGTTATAGTCATACAGGGGGTTGAGCTGATACCTGTACAGCTACTTTGTTAATTTTTATGTGTTTGCGATTTATTTACTGTTAGCTTCTTTTTTCTGTGCAGTTTATTTACACTAAAGTCTGCAGTCATCCCAACCCTGATGTGGATATTACCTGATCAATGTGAAAAATTAAGTTCACAGAGTCTTTGCGACCATAAAGCAGCTTTAGCACTTTATTCCTTCTTACGTTTCATCCTTGTTCAGATTTTCTATGTAAGTGCTCTACGGTATTTATCATTACTTCTAGTCAATAAATTAATTTTTATAGTGTGTAGTCCATTTGAAACACTTCCAGTAGGGGGAAGAGTGACGGTGGTAGGGTGCTTTAATAGCAAGTACAGTAACAAATTCAACTACCAGGGAAAGTATGGTTTGGGGTCTTCAAATTCTTCTCACTCTGTTCTTGAGTGGAATATTATGATGTATGTAGTTGAGGATATGCTCCTAGTTTTCCTATGCTTCTCAAAGGGACTCCCATGCCACACCATGCACTTTCCTATATTCTCTTCAACAACCATATCTATATATTCCCTCAGAGGTAGCTGTAGTAAGTGGGTGTCCTAAGAATTTCAAAGCATTTAAGAAAACAATATGCACGCCTCTTGGCCTGCTCAAGGCTGTAAAATTGGTCAAAACATCATAAGTTGGTTAGAGGAAGTTCACCATTTTTTATATTCTAGTTATCTAAAATAATCATTCACCATTGCAGATACCGTTAATTATTTTTGTGGAAAATTTTGGATTACCTTATACTAGAAAAGTTTACCTTTTAAATTTGAATCTATTCTTGCCCTCATTAAGTCTGTAGAACATCTGCAACAAACTATACATATCCCTATGCATAATGAATATAAACTATTATTTTTAATTTTAATTTTTTAAAGATGGAATCCTAGACTCTCACTTTGGAATAAGAAATAAATAGCAAACTGAAGTTTGCACTGTCAGATCAGGTGTATAATCATCATTGAACTTCAACCTCCCCAAGAGTATTCATTCTTATTGTTGATAGTTTGCCTATGACCATATTGCTTTTAGTGTACGTGATTTTGAAAAATTTCTTGGTAATAGTTTAACATATCATCTCTCTATATCAATGCTATCCTTAGTTGTTTTTCTTTTCTTTATGCTTTCTCTCTTTTCATATACATGTAATACATAAATGGCTTTAAAGTTTGCTTGTTGTTATCTTATATATTGACTTTGTCATCTACTTACCATTGTTTTGCAGATTTTCTGGTTTTATCCTCTTTACGTTTTCAGCTTCATACTGTGCACCCTCTGGTAGGTACCTCACTGGTTTTATCCTCTTTATGTTTTCATATATCCTTAGTACTGCTTTTTTTTTTAATTATCAAGAATATTTAATTATTTGCCATTATCATAGATTTTATGATTTACTCATGAATTGCCCATGACTGATTCAAAAACTTTGATGCCTTACAAATTAATGATGCTATATGTTGTTACTGGTGGTCTTGTTTTTGCTACTATTTATGGTTAGTTCTCACCAATTCTATTTTTTTTGTGAAGAAATATAATAGATAGTTCAATAATCAAAGTTTCTTTATTTTTGTTGTTTTTCTAATCTTTGATCACCATAAATCTTCTGAGAAGCATTATCTTCATTCCAGACAACATATTCGGACATTTAAACATATCAACAACTTGCAAGGATAAGAAATCAAACAGTAGGTGAGTTGATGTTTCTCGAACTGGTTGTTGTTGACATTCTTAAATAAATTTCATGTGTTCATGCTTGTGTTGGTACATCCACAGGGATTGTAGGTGAAGAGCCCTCTCTTTCACCCCTTTCACCGACACTGTTATCTGCAAACTTTAAGCTTGCTGAGTGGTAACCTTTCTCTTTCTCATTCTCATTCCATTCAGCTGCATAATATACTTATTCTGTTGCATTTGGTTTCGTGCCTTAATTACATGTGGACCTTTAATTACAAGTGGACCCCATTGTGGGAAATAAATCCGCACGATGGGTAGGGTGCAGCACATGAACATTAATTACATTAATTACTTTGCATTTTACTTAATTTTGTTTATCTTTTTTTTAAATACTGCAGTTCAATCGGTATTCTAATAGAATGGACAAAAGTTGGATAAATAAGTTAAGATCTAGTGCTGAATATTTGGATGGAGTTCAGAATTTCATTAAGTTTGCTTTTGAGAAATCTAATATGAACGGAAAGATTTTATGTCCATGTCAAAAATGTGTAAACGGTTCTGCTCTTCACCTATCCCGAGGGCTCGATTGCTGAAGGATATATTGCTGAGGAGTGTTTGACATTTTGTTCGAGATATCTTGAAGGTGTTGAAACGGTTTTCAATCGACCTCAAAGGAATTGTGATATCATAGAGAATGCAGATGTTTACAAGTTCTCATCTGGCGGAAGAGTTTTGGGAAAAGTTGAAAGTGTTGTTCTTGACCAGAAATCGTTGGCACAGGCACATCGCTATGTCTTACTTCATAGTGATATAATATCCGAGTCTCGCAGGTTAGTACGGTTACTTAAAATTTAAATTTACTGTCATGTCAGAAGAATGTAATATTGGCTTTTAATTAATGATTTTCTGATCGTGCAGAGAATTTTTAATAGCTCAGCGAAGTCTCAACCATAACATTCGTCCTACACCAAGGATTGAGCAACGATGGTTGGTTGAGTTATTTCCAGAATGGCTTTTCGAACAGGTTAGATGTCTAATATATTAAGCTTTGTTTTAAAATTTTTGTAGAGAGAAATTAATCATTACTTCCATAATTTTTTTTAGGTACCGGTGATGATGGAGAGGAATTGTTCTGAGGAGTTAATAGTCATTGCTCGAGGTCCGAATAATATTGTCAACAGATATGATGGGTTTATTATAAATGGTTTTAAATTTCATACTCAAGAGCGTGAGAAATTTAGAAAAACCCAAAATAGTGGAGTAATGGTTGAGGCGGATGGGAAAAATTATTATGGTGCTCTAACAGATATTTATGAGTTGGATTATTATGGAAAGTTTAAGGTAGTATTATTTCGATGTAATTGGGTGGATATAAACTCACCTAGAGGTTTGAGGCAAGATATAAATGGCTTCACACTAGTAAATTTTTCAAGGTTGATACATACAGGTGTGCTATTGAAAGATGATCCATTTGTTTTTTCATCTCAAGCTCGACAAGTATTTTTTGTACAAGACTCAAAAGATAAAAATTGGTCTCTTGTTATTAAGACGAAACCTAGGGACTTGTATGATATGGGAAAAAGGTTGGAAGAGGAGGACGATGATACTTATACTCAGTGTATGCCTTATAATGTTGTGCCAACTGATGAAGTAAATGCGCCAATGAGTTTGATCAGGATGGATGTTGAATGAGAATGTAGTTTCATAATGGTAAGTACAATTTATGAAGCATACGTTGAATGAGTTATTATATTCTCTTTTATTAGTCCTTTATTTAGTATAAATTTATCATTTAACCAAATATTGACCATATTTGCAGGATCAGCTTGACCATATTTCATCTTTTTTGCAGAGATTTGCTCCTCCGGTACATAACTAAATATATTTGAATATTTTATATAATTATAATGTATTCTTGTATGAGCGTGATGACTTTCGTATTTTTAGTTTCTAAAGTATTTTTTCTTGTAGGTTGCTGATACTTCATCTACTCGTAGAGATGATGATGCCGTCGACTCTTGATACATCGTAGATTGTGTACTTACGATTTTGAGATGAATGTTTTTAGATTGTTTTAAATTTTTTCAGAGTAGACAGAACACTTGCGGCTTTGATCTCGCATGTTTCTCTGCAAGAAGAGGTCATTCAGATATAGTTTCTTCCAAAGACGCAGGGAATAGATGATCTGGATCCTGTATAAATAGGAGGCTTCTCCATAAAATCTATTGTACATAGAATCTGCATAATAATACTGAACGCTAACACTTGTGTTCTTGTTACAAAACATCTTCAGTTGTTTTTTCTCAAATGTTTTGATGCTCCAGAAACCAGAAATATTTGCACAATATTTTGCAGTGGAAGTCCTGCAGAACTTGTATGACGATTATCTAGCTTATTGTTTTCTTTGTATTGAGACAGGGGATGTAACTTGTTTAGCCACTGTTCCGGTGGACATGAAAGCAGAAGCCCACTTCATTGCAAAGGAGGATGGGGTCATTGCTGGAATTTCTTTTGCAGAGATGATTTTTAATGAGGTTGATCCATCATTAAAGGTATAACTCCTTGCTATAAATTCTCCAAGATTCAATATAATGCTCGCTAGTTTCATTCAGCAGAATTTTTCTGGATAATTTGATAGGTTGAATGGTCTCAGAAAGATGGAAACTATGTTCACAAAGGCATGCAGTTTGGCAAAGTATATGGTAAAAATTTAGATTATAACATGACTTGGTCTTTTGATTATACTCATGAGAATGCTTGTTTATTTTTCTTTTTTATTTGTTATGTTAAGGATGTGCATGCAGCATTATTGTGGCAGAAAGGGTTGCCCTCAATTTTATGCAAAGAATGAGTGGAATAGCAACACTTACCAAGGTAGCTTTCCATGTATCAACTAATATTCCATGGTCTTTTTTCCAGCCTCAATCAGAATAGCTTTACATTTTGCATGGTTCTTCATGCACATATTCATTGTGTTGTGTTGGGTTTGCTAGGGTTGTAGTGGTAAGATAGCTGAAATTATACTGCCTTTTTTTTGTAAAGTCCATCTTGAATTTGTAAAGAAAACATAAACATAAATTTCCAGACCAGGTTTCCATCAATTGAGGTCACGCCTTTCATATCTAATGTGTTCAGATTTATGGCATCATTCTCATTTTTATAATTGTTATGATGTATTTTCTGGATGCAAGGCTAATGCTGGGAAGATTTTGCTGTTTGGTAATTCTCACATGACTGCAATCGAGTGATTAACATTTTATTTCAGGACTGTCTTCATGTATTCTTCTTGGGCACTTGTTCTTATTGGGCAAAAAGACAGCGCAGCTAAGACTGTATTGGGGCTTGATAGGTGAAGTTCCTCTTGGAAGAGTGCCTTGAGAAATTACTACTTACAACCTTGTAAGTTGTAACTGACTCAAAAAGACAGCTACTACCACCACTCCTTCAGATATGGTCCATTTAATTTCCTCACTGCCTATTTATTCCAAGGAATCTTCAACATGATGTTATGTGTTGGAACAACAATACTTCCACTACAGTTCATTTATAGGATATCTATACCTTACCATCGGACGAGCAGAATCAAGTTCCATGCAAGATGCCAATTTCTGATGGATTTGGTAGTCAAATAATATCAGTTCTCCACCAGGGGTTTGATACATGATCTCTTGGGACCTCCCAACTCAGGTGGAAGACGCTGATCATGTCAATATACTCTTGCAAATGCTAATCCATATGGATGTACTTTCTCAAAAGAACATAATAAAACTATAGACATGCTGCCACATCCTTTTTGCCACACACATACACACAAAAAAATAAAAATAAAAAAAAAATCCCTTGATTGAATTCTAATATTTCACTGCTTTCATGTCCTCTTATTTTTTTCAGTCATCTGTGCTTACTAATTATTTGGAGCTTGAAGACAAAGAATTTATTTCTCTATGCCAAGTTGTTCTCATCTAAACTAGCAGTATTAATATCTCTTTCTCTCTAAGAAGAAAGGCTAGAAATGTATTGTAGGGCATATACGAGCACTGGTGGTGATGGTATTTTCTTCAAGTGCCATGTGAAAAGTTCTTATTTGTTTGAATGATAAAATGTGGCAGCGTTCTTGCTAATCTTATTAATCACTTACTTTTTGATTTCTAATTTATAGGTTGAAGAGGTACGAAAAGTGACTTAAGCGGCCTAATTAATTTTCATGGACTGCTCATCGTATCAACTTATCGAGCTTTTACATATATTTATAACACTTTCAACTTCCTGAGCAATTAAATTTGACTCTATTATAGCAAAGTCTTGTTGCATTTGACTTCCATCTATAGTGTATCTTGCGTTATTAATACGTTTGCTTTGACTCTTGATTTGCAGATTACGGCAGCAACAACCACTTTCATTGTTCTTGGTTTGCAGATTATATTTATAACTTTTGTCTTTCTTATTGACTCTATGTGAGCCATGTATAATTGTTTCTCTAAGCTGCTGTTGGGAAATAAAAATGTCTTTCTTATTGTTTCTTATTGCAGCTGTTGTACCCAAAAAAAAAAAAAAAAAAAAGCAGCCCAGAACTTTATTTACTGCTAGACAGGTACCTTGTGTTTTGGTTGTAGTTAATTGTGCTCATGTATTAATTCTTTATTGTTGGTCAAACAGGGTGGTACAGTGCAAGTTAGGTATTTATTGTGCTCATGTATTAATTTTAGACTCAGTCAAGCTGCTACAGTGCCATTTCTCCCAGCTACCGGGAACAAAACCTTAAAAAGGAACTTCCAGGTTTTTTCAGTGCACCCTTGTTCCGTATGATTGGCAACATATTGTTGGATGCTGATTTGCCCAACATTTTCATAACCAGAATATTGGCCCAGTCAAGGAAGCTTGGTGATTTCCGGCATATACACTGCCAAGAGGCCATTGCATATATGATATTGCAGACATCTTCAAGTGAGTGATTCTTTCTTGCATTTACATTTTATTCAATGAATATGCTTCTGATGCTCACTCCCAGCGTGCAGTGAAAATGCTTCTGAAAAAAGCGTATAATTGTTGATAAATTTTGTGCCAGTTTGGTTCATGTTATAGTTTTGAATTAAAGTAGAAGGCTGGTTGAATTTTGACCTTATTTGTCATTCTTAGTATATTTGACATTGCAGATGGAACTTTTTTTCTTTTTCATGTTTCTCCAAAGTGATTTCAATAAGATGAGTCAGCATCCAGTGAACATATATTAGTTAATGACTTTGAACTAACCAGCAAGAGATAAAGCCCGTAAAGCATGCATGACGCAATGCCCTCATCTTTTCAACGTTATATTCTTACAATGCCGGCGCCAAGGTTGCATCTCCCTGATTCTGTTTTATTTTTTTCCAGCATTTTGCCTGTCCATAGAGGGGATTGTGGTCCGGAGATCCTTGAAATTATCTTGAACAAGGTACCCGTCTACTTCAAAATCATGTAACAGATATTTTAGTCTTAATTTATTAGTTTTCGTATCCAACTTTTTTAAAGTTTGGTCCTTCTCAGGATGATCCTGATGGTGATTCAGACATGAACAACCAAGCAGGCTTCTTCTGTGGCTCGCCGCCTGTGCGCACTAACAACCCAGTAGTCCAAGATGCGAAGTTCGCTAAACAAACTCGAGAGTTGGCTTCTCATTTAGGAAACTTGATACATATTGTAGATTGTGTACTTAGGAATTTGACTTGTATGTTTTTAGAATGTTTTTGAAGCACAATGTAATCAAATATGATAATATGAATGTAATCAAAGTTCTTGTTTGTGACTCATATTGTGTTATATATGTGATTCAGTGTATTTGTTTCTATTGTTTTGTAAGAATTTAATGCACACAGAGTATTTAAAAATTACTGTTACAAAATTTTTTTTTAAAAAAAAATTTAATGCCGACGCTTATAAGCGTCGGGAAATGCAACAGAAAAAAGCTAATGGCACGCCTTTAACGACGCTTTTAAGCGTCGGCCTAAACCTGTTGTAACCAACCATTCTCCCCGACGCTTATAAGCGTCGGAGTCTGATAGAAGAAACGACGCTTAAAAGCGTCGGGAAAAGCAAGCCTGTAACGACGCTTTTAAGCGTCGGCCTAAACCCGTAGTAACCAACCCTTCTCCCCGGAGTCTGATAGAAGAAACGACGCTTAAAAGCGTCGGGAAAAGCAACCCCTCTCGCCGACGCTTATAAGCGTCGGCGTATGATAAAAGGAACGACGCTTAAAAGCGTCGGCATAGACCAACGACGCTTTTTAAACGCGTCGGGTTAAACCCGACCCACGCCCACCTGCCCGACGTCTGAGCCATGCTTTGCGAAGCGTGGGCTTGGAATTCGCCGACGCTTATAAGCGTCGGTATAGACCAACAAAAGCGTCGGGAGATTTCCTTTCTTTTGTAGTGTCTATGCATCTTACGACTCTAAAAGAGAATGAAGGAGGGTGAGCTTTACAATCCAGTAAGAATTTTCATACATCCACACCAACATAATAATAAAATAGGTTTGAAGCCCATAGAAAACGTTGCACATATCATAAAATCACAAAGCGACTATCAATATTGTTTGAATAATCAATATAAATATGTACATCAAATATCAACAGAAATCCAGTGATTCAAGAGTGATATAGCATATGGTAGTTCATAAATCTTCTTTACTATTTTCAATGCTTTTCATTCCATTCCTTATTAACTTGATCTAGATTAATTATCTTATCAACTTTGGGCTAAATTTCGGTCATGTTATTACATTTCTAGTTTGTGATGGAGCAATCGATAATATCACATTTTCAGCCTATGACGGGGTAATCGATAATATCATATTTCCAGCCTGTGACAGGGCAATCGATAATATCACATTTCTAGCCTGTGACGGGGCAATCAATAGTAACGAGATAAGCCCAAAGTTTCCGTTTATTTAATTAATTCACATCCATACATCAATTTCTTTTTATTCATTTCCAATTTTAAACTAATCATAGTCATATTTCCAGCTCATGATGAGGCAATCAATATATAGCATGGTTATCTAGAGCACCACATCCATTAGTCTGATTATGCAAATGTAAGTTATGCGCATACATGCATCCATCATAATACCAATCACAAGCAAATATGATCAAAATACAAATTAATATAAAACTATTCTTACTTTATTTGGACCATAGCATATCATACATATATAGGTACAAAAGTATTTATATCATGCAGGTCGGCCTACAAAGATTTTTACCTTTTTACTGACAATCCAGACAGACTAATCACCTGCCCACACCACGATCTACGAATAGAGTATGCAGAATCCTGCTCAATGTTCTCTCGTCCAACAGATTGTTCTCCTATAGAACCAAGTCAACATTAGAATTTATCCGGGTATATGACAAACGAGAACCCTCCATTGATCCTCCAAAGGGTCCACTAGCACTCAAGGACTATCCAGTAGTCCTCAAAATAATGATCTCGCCGAATCAAGCTAGAGAGAGAAACCCTAAGAGAGAAGAGAGAAAAATTAGAGAGAGAAAGAGAGAAAAGAGAGAAGAACTCTCTTCTTCTCCACTCCCCTTCTTTCCGAAATAAGGGAGACACATTCCTCTCCCTCTCCCTCTCAACCATTCCGGAAGGACTCCATGATCAGTGTCCACCGTAGCCCCTCCACTCGGTCCTGGCGGCCCTATAACGACGATCCTTGTCGGCGGTGGTGGCCGGCAAAAGCAAGAAAAGAGGATGAAAGAACAATAGAAAAATGAAGAAGAGATCCTCCCATCTTGGCCAAGACAGTGGTTGTTTTTCTCTTAACGCACCACTACATGATCTCAGGGGTTCCTTGACTGCGGTAAAACCTAGCCAAACCCGACGGCTGGTGGTGGCGGAACAAGGAAGAAAAGGGGCCCAGGCAAAGTACTCTATTTTTGGATGAAGGCCCGGTGATTTGCCGGCTTAATTCAAAATAAATCGATGGCTAGATGGCCAGGAGAAGAAGAGGGGATGGCTCAGGTCTTACCTCAGTCCGGCGACAATCTGATGACGTTTTTGGTGAGGAATCAAGGGAAGAACTCGAAAAAGCAACTCGAAATTGGCGGCGATTCATGGGGTGGAAATCTGAGGAGGAGAAGGGGATCAGATTTATAGGCAAGATCTTCGAATTCGAATCGAACTCAGGTTGTTTCGAGATGCCTTCTTCTCCACCGGATTCGGGGAGGAAGAAGACTCCCAGCTAGGGTCTTCTTCCCCTTTTTCCCTCATGGGCCGAGCATAGGTCGGGCTAGGCCTCGCCTCTTCGGGCCTGCCCATGAGCCTCTTTTTTTTTTCCTTTCCTGAGGTTTTACAAGATGTCTAGAATATAATTTATTGTTGAAATCCTCAAAAACTGGCTCTCACCAAGTACACAATGCCATGTAGACATTGCGCTTGAACTCTTGCACCAATTCACATTGTAGTCTTTTTTTAATTTATTTTTATTTGAGAAATAATTCACTCTGTATATTCTTCTGTCAGATATACTCTTATCCTCTGAACTCCTACAACTTAGTCAAGTGGGTATTCCAGTCTAAACACTTGAAACAAAAAGAAGAGGTATCTTTAGTAATTTGGCACCATGACTTATTCAAAGTCTAATGAGTCGGAGTCACGAGTCAATACAATCGTTTGTCAAATTTTTTAAAAATATATCATTTTACCAAACATTCCTATTTCATCTAAAAGAACTTTTGAAAGGTCCGAAAATGCTTTTTGATTCTCCAAAAATCCCTCAAACAGTGCCTTAGTCAAGTGGCTACTTCAGTCTAAACACTTGAAACCAAAAGAAAGGATATCTTTAGTAATCTAGCACCATGACTTGGTCAAAGTCTAATGGGTCGGAGTCACGCGTCAATAAAATCATTTGTCAAATTTTAAAAAAAATATATCATTTGTCCTCAGTATTTCTACTTCCTCCCCTTATCCTCAGTCCTATGCCTGTTTTCCATCTCACAGCGTTGCAGCCATGGCTCTTCCCAAAACCCCGTCTCCCTTTCCTTCCCCTTCCTTCTCTCTCCTCCTGTTCCTCCTGTTCTTAGCTCTCCAAAGCCCTCTCTCCTTCTCAGCTGACACCATCTCTTCCAACTCCTCCATCTCAGGGGACCAGAAGCTAACCTCCAAAGGAGGCGACTTTGTTCTGGGCTTCTTCTCTCCAAGTAACTCCTCCAAATACTACATAGGCATCTGGTACAAAAAAGTCTCACAGCAAACCCCCGTCTGGGTAGCCAACAGAGAAACCCCTGTCTCAGACAAGACCAAATCCGAGCTCAGGCTCTCTGACGATGGAAACTTGGTTCTCCTCAACCAGTCCAAAGCCCAAATCTGGTCCACTAACGCCAGCATCTCCGCCAAATCCACTGTAGCGGTTCTCCGAGACACTGGAAACCTTGTGCTTGCAGGTGGCTCCAACTCCTCCATGATCTTGTGGCAGAGCATCGACCACCCCACCGATACCTGGCTCCCCGGAGGCAAGCTCGGCCTGAACCAAAGACTCATCTCCTGGAGGAGCACAGCTGACCCAGCTCCTGGGATCTTCTCCTTTGAATTCGACGGAAGCAACGGAGCCTTCATTCAGTGGAATACGTCTGGATGGTATTGGGATGGAGAAGACTTTGGTTTGCCGCCGGGAATGATGAAGAATTATAAATACGACTTAAAATACGATTACGATAATGACGAGGAGTACTTGACTTACTCTGTTACATATCCCTCGATCATCTCGAGGATTATAATAGACCTCTCAGGGCAGATGAGGCAGTTCACATGGATGGAAGATTCCCAGACGTGGAAACTGCTCTGGGCCCAGCCGAGAGCGCAGTGCAAAGTGTATTGTCTCTGCGGGCCGTTCGGGAGCTGCAGCGAGAGCAGTGGGACATTCTGCAAATGCATCAAGGGTTTTGTGGCGCGGAACCAGACCGAATGGGATTTGCTGGATCGAACAGGGGGTTGCGTTAGGAGCACTCCATTGCAGTGCGGTAGCAACAACTCGCGAATGTCAGGAAAGATGGGTTTTATCCGATGGATAGTGTGAAGTTGCCAGAAAATGCTCAGAATTTAGATGCTGGGAGTGCTGAAGATTGTGAATCAGCCTGTTTGAATGATTGCTCTTGTACTGCTTACTTATTTAATGGTGGGTGTTTCGTGTGGCACGGGGATTTAATGAATCTACAGGAGCAAGACGGATCGGATGTAACCCTTTACCTTCGGCTGGCTGCTTCGGAGCTGCCAGACTCCACGAGCAAGAAGGGAACGGCCGTCGACGGGGCCGTCGACGGGGCCGTCCCCGGTGCGGTTGCGGGCTTGGTAGTTTGTGTGGCTATCATATGGGTGCTGATCTGGAGGTGCCGGAAGAGGCGGAGGATTCATGCTGTTAAAGCAGTAGGGAGAGTTCTGGTGCCATTCAGATACAGCGACCTGCAGCATTTCACCAAGAACTTCTCCGAGAAATTGGGTGGAGGAGGTTTCGGTTCGGTGTTCAAGGGGTTCTTGCCGGATTCGACCGCCATAGCTGTAAAGAAGCTTGAAGGCCTTCGTCAGGGAGAGAAGCAGTTCCGGTCCGAGGTGAGCACGATTGGAATGGTGCAGCATGTGAACGTGATTCGACTTCTTGGGTTTTGCTCCGAAGGCGCCAAAAGGTTGCTGGTTTATGAATTCATGCCAAAGGGTTCTCTGGATACCCAGCTGTTCCAGAACAATTCCATGGTCTTGGACTGGAACACGAGGCACCGAATTGCTCTTGGAACTGCTAGAGGATTGGCTTATCTCCACGAGGAGTGCAGGGACTGCATTATACACTGCGATATAAAGCCAGAAAACATTCTACTGGATGCGTCCTTTGTTCCAAAAGTGGCAGACTTCGGTCTGGCAAAGCTTGTAGGCCGGGATTTCAGCCGAGTATTGACTACGATGAGAGGAACAAGAGGTTATCTCGCACCTGAATGGCTAACTGGGGTAGCCATCACTACCAAAGCTGATGTCTACAGCTACGGGATGATGCTTTTGGAAATTATATCTGGCAGGAGAAACTTAGAGCGGATAGAGGAAGAAAAAGCTGCATGTTTTCCTGCATTGGCTGCGAACAGACTCGTGCAAGGGGATGTCCAAAGCTTGGTGGATCATAGATTGGGTGATGATGTGAGTATCGAAGAGCTCGAAAGAGCTTGCAAAGTTGCTTACTGGTGCATTCAGGACGATGAAAGATCCAGGCCAACGATGGGACAGGTTGTTCAAACTTTAGAGGGCTTTCTAGAAATGAACATGCCTCCTATTCCAAGATCACTTCAAATTCTTGCGGAAAGCCCGGAGAACATAAATTTCTTCTCAGACTTGTCATCGAATCAAAGTTCCCAAACACGGAGTACCACTTCTATCGGCTCTCAAGTTAAAAGCACAGCATCAAGGAGTTCTAATGTGTGAAGATGCCCAGGACTTCCCAAGCTCCGCATACCATCTAAGTGAGTCCACTTTGTATTTTTCCAATAGCATCGCAAAGTTGTAGCTTCATTCCACGTCTATGAAGTGTTGAATGTTCTTGTAGCATAAGTAATTGGTATACTAATAATGGTCAAGGCGTCATGTACTCAGATGTGAAGTTACACACCCTTCATGTCCTCGTGTAATTGAGTGAAGAATAACTTAAATCCTCGTATTTTCCATATAATTGAAGTCCGATCAGTATTGCCCATGCATATTCCATTATCTTTAATGTACCATAGCTTGGCATATGTTATCTGGTTTTGATTGCTGTAGGCAGTCTTAGCTGATTTATGGAAGCTAGAATTTGCAGGATGGCATGCACAAACTCTTTTGAGAAATCATTTTAGTATTTTTATGCATTATCTCTCACATTTCATTCATTGAATAGTCACCCACCATCATTTCCATGTTCTATGCAAATTTACAAAAGAATGGTACTGAATGTAGTAGACTGCATGCATAATTGCCCTCAGGAGCCCTGCTATGTTTGTTAGAAGTATGCCCCAGAATCCAATCTGACCGACACATTATTAATTCCGGGACATAATTTTGTACTTAACTTTATTATTATTGATTAATAAATGGGCATTCTTTTCTTTCATATTGTTTATGTATCTATGAATCGTCCAAGAAATTAATAAGATGATGATACATATTCTCAAGAGTTGAGAATTTGAGCCATGTATCATTGGTGATTAATTTCTAAATGCTCCTGATCAATGGATCATCATGAGGACGGTGATCGATCCGATGAGATCAGTGCACAGATCGCTTTCCTTATGGATGGACGAGACTCGAGTCCACAGTGTAGGGACACTGAAGTGATAATGCAGGTGCTTGTTAGAGAACAAGGGTACTGAGCGTGACCAAGACAAGAAGTCACTTGGATGTCTATCCACTCGTCAGTGACTTGCTTGATGTTGCAGTAGTGTGACTAGTCCTTTGACCTGCGGTGCTTCAGCTATTCCCAGTAAGATTATTGCAATTTAACTGCACGTATACATGGTCTCTAGCCATATGGATCCATGTAGTGTAGATTGGCTGCAGTAGGTTCACTGTAGGAGTAGGGTATGCACCTACATGGAATCTATCGACCTTGGTAGATAAGGAGTGATCCTATGTGATTTATACGACTGAGTTCGTAAGACCTCGGCCGGGGCAGTATGAACAGTGGAGAAAGAGTTTTCCACTCTCGAACTTAAGTCGAATAAATCTAGACATATGACAGACGACGGGGTTTGACGAGTTATCCATGACCTCCGTTCTGCAGGGATCCATGATAGAAAGACTGTATCATACGATAACTGCATCTAGAAGTTCATCATTCCATTCTGCTGGGTTGCCACTACATGCTGCTACATGTCACTGGTGGATGGTGAGAGTCACATGAACTATCTTGATGATCGATGATCCCTGGTGAGTTGAGTTGGAATTGTTCCAACCCATTGAAAGGAGTTTTCAATGATATTGTGATGGAGATCGTAATATATCTCACTACCAGACAGAATAGAACCTATGGGATCACACACATTAGAGGTATTGACCGATCCGATGGTTGAATTGTGATTTGGAATCCCAAATAATTCATAATTATCAATTTGATTGATAATTGGTGTAACCCACTAAGAGTTAGTGAGTTGAAGAAGGAGTAATTGCAATTGTATTGCAATTTAATTGAATTAATTAGATTTAATTTAATTGGACTTGATCATATTAAATATGAGTTCTACTTGGAGTAGGATTCCTAGAGTCCTAATTGGATTAGGATTTCAAATTAAATTAGAGTCCTACTTGGAGTAGGATTTCTAAAGTCCTAATTGAATTAGAATTTCTTAAGTCCTAATTAATTTTAATCTAATAAATTAAGATGACTCCTAATTAGATTAGAATTGAAGAATTCAATTGAGTCATGATTCAATTAGGTCCTAATTGGATTAGGACTTTTATAAATCCAAATTGGTTCATAATTTGGTAGAGATCTAATTAGATTAGATCTCTAATTTGAGGGACCACCTAATCCTCATTACATGAGGATTAGATGCACACAAGAGGAGGGGGTACGCCCCCTCCTCTCATGTTTCTTTGGTGCGGCACCAAGAGGGGCGTACGCCTCTCTTGAGATAAGGATGGAGCTCCTATTTTTTAGGAGCTCCATACGCTATTTAAAAAGGGGATAAAGGGGCAGCCATACATGGAAGAATTTCTCTTCCCTTGGCTCTTTACGTGAGGAAAAGAGGGAGGGGCGTACCGCCCCTCCTCTTTCCTAAAAGATAAACATGGAGCTCCTATTTTTTAGGAGCTCCACACGGCTAATTAAAAGAGGGAAAGGGGCCCACGCCAAATAAGAGATTTTCAACCCCTTTTCAGCCGTGAAAGACCCTCTCTAATCCCTCTTAGCAGCCGCCAACAAAAGAAAAAGGAGGAGGGGTTGGCTCTCCTTTCTCCCTTCCTTCTTCCACCCAAAATAAAAAGGCTGCAACTTGTTGCTCCCTTTTTATTCTTCTTTCTCCAATCCTTCTTGTTCAAGGGAGAGCAAGCACTACAAAAGAAAGAAGCAAAGCCGACGCTTCAATGCCGACGCTATGGAAAAGCGTCGGCAAATTTGGCCTCCCTTGAACTTTTGCCGACGCTTATCATAAGCGTCGGCAATTCAAAGGAATAAACGACGCTTTTAAGCGTCGTCATAGTCCATATTTCCAACTCACGCTCGGAAGCGTGGGAATTGGTTATAGGGCGACGCTATTACGCGTCGTTGTTCTTCCAGACCTACAACGACGCTTATAAGCGTCGTCGAATGCGAGCACACCAGCGACCGACCCCGATCGAGCCCTTATTTCTCCTCTCCGGCGCTGCTCGAGCTTCCGTGTTCACTTCCGTCTTGCTCCTCTCCGGTGCCGGCCGTCCGACTCCAACCCCTTCTCCTCCTCCCTCCTCTCCGGCGCCGACCGACCGACCAACCGAGGTATTTTTCTCCTCCTCCCTCCGCTCCCTTCTTCTCGCTTGTTCTCCTCCTTCTCCGCCTCCTTCTGCAAAGCTTCCGTGTTGCCGAACGACCGACCCCAGGGCCTTTGAGAGGAAACAAAGGGGAAGCTGGTGAAGCGCCCCTGGATTCGGTTCTTCGTACCATATCCAGAAAAAAAATTCCATTATGGAAAAGAAAGAAAAGAAAAGGGGATTCCTCTCTAGGGTTTCAAGTTGGGACGGTAGCAGCCTTTAATTTTAGGGTTTTTTGGGCCACGGTAAGGGTATCGTTTGCTCTCACTTTGCTGCTCCCCGCATTCCCATACCCAATCTCACCTCTTATTCTTCACCCCTTCTTCCTCCCTTCTTTCAATCTTCGCAGGGTTACAGTGGATCGATCCAGAGGCGTCACCAGTGGCTGGATTCCGAAGCTAATTACCACATCGGAGCTGTTGGGGAACAAGGGTTAAGATTTTGGAACAGATTAACGGCGTTGAGATCCGAGTTTGAAGCTCGCGAGCCGTTGTCTTCTCTGATCTCAGGTATGCACTTCTTTCTTAGGCAAATGATGTTTCTCGGTTTTTCTGAGGATTTTAATCGGGAAAGTATCGGGTTCCCTGTTGTTCATTCATGTAGTTCAAATATTTTTTGTCCATTGAAATTAATATGAGTTATTTTTGGAAATATATGGGGGAATAGGTGTTAAGAGTTTTTTGTGTCCTGGAATACTGATGGGAATCTTGATTATAATTGCTGCTATGTGGAACAGTAAAAGTAATGTATCTTGTTATATGGTAAAAGTGAGGAGCTTGAGGTCTAGCTTACTCCTTTTTTTTTGTGCCTGTGAGCATGTACTTGAAAAATTGCATACATTGCTGCTTGAGGCGTACCACAAGTGCAGGGGAACAAATCTCTTGATGCTTGTGGCTTGCATAGTCCTGTACCTACTTGATCCTTTTTTTTTCTTCTTTTTTCTGTTTTAGGAAAAGAATGTTTTTACTCGGTCCAGGGAGTTCTAAAGGAGTCCGAAATCTTTCAGCTTGGAAAAGGTGAAGTTAAGGTGTATTAAAAGAGTTTGATGAGGGCAGACATACATGGTGTAATGTGATTGATATTTTTAAATTAAAGCTGACTGTTTGATTCAGTAATGAAATAAAGAAATTTTCAGAAACCATGGGAAGAATTTTAAGATTGTTGGGAGAAATATAGAGATTTATAAGGAGAAACAAAGGAGATAAAATCTAATATGACCGGATAAGCTTTACTACCTCTTGCATTAATATATTTAGCAGTAGTTGCAAAGTCCTGCTCAATATCTGACTCCATTTAAAGTTTAATTTGGTAACTTGAGCCTAGAAACTAGCCTATCGGCAGGGTTAACAATACCATAACGTGACTAGTACTGACTCTTTGACTAGTAAAATTGGTCTGTTAATGGGATCCCATAGGTCAACTTCCTTTAAACTTCATCAAGTTCCACAAGACAGATCTTATTTCATTTAAGTTGCTCTAGCTTTTTATATAATTTTAGTCGGATTGTCAAATACAATGTCGTTGTGAACATATAAATAATGTATAATATTGATAAAATCAAGAATTATAATCTTGCCATTGGATCCTGTATCATTAACTTATCAATATGGGACGGGTCGGTATGGTGTACTATTAGAGTTGGCACAGTAGTTGTACCATGTCTCGTTACAGCTCCATACCAAGCCCGTATACTGTAAATAATGTCAATTTGACAATTTAAGAATATTGGGTACTATAATGTAGCAACCATGAAATATGTTCAACAAATTGTATTCTCTTTTATTAGCCCTTTATTTAGTATAAATTTATCATTTAACCAAATATTGATTCTTTTTTGTACATACCAGGTAACAATATGCCCCGAGGGAGGCGATTTAGAGATGTGGAGTTCCAGCATTCTCAGGTGGGATCCAAATACACATATATTATGGATAGAGAATGCAAATGCAAAATTGAAGGCTGTCCATGACATCGAAGCAGGTCTGTTAAGGCACAATCTTTGTTCCAGTTACCTTATGAAATTATTTGCATTATACTATCCTTTTCTTTTCTACTATGAATGGAAGCTAATTGTCTTGATAATTAATTAATATTTTAACTGGTTTAGGTGAGGAACTGCGGATCTGCTATATTGATGTTAGCATGGGTTATGAGGCTCGGCAGAAAATTCTTGCTGAAGGTTTTGGTTTCAAGTGTAGCTGTCTTCGGTGCTTATCTGGCGAATAACAAGCATTTTTCTTATATTTAATAGGGATGATCTTACACTCCAAGAGGATTAAAAGTACTGAAGGCGGCTAACAGCAAAGCCCAGGACTCCTGAAGGTAACTAACAGCAAATCCTATTTCAGGGCAGCAGATGGCCCTGCCTCCATTTACACTATGCTGTTGGTAGAGATGCCAACTGGCATTGAAACCAACAAGACTGATGCTCCCAAATGGGCCTGATACAAGCATTTGATGAACAACTGATGGTTATCTATACACCAACTTCGCAGATTACACAAGTGGATATCTCCTGACCACCTTGGCTTGATAAGGTTGTCATTAGTCAAAGTCTATTCAAAATCAGCTATCAAAAAATGCTCGCACCCAGGGAGCAGGTGAAGCCTTGAGATGTGGAATTTGCAAATTTTGCCTGTCCAGGAATGTATGAACACGGCAGCAGTGAAGTTGCCAATTCAGTTGTTTCAACCATCATGCAGGGATCACTGGATCAAACAGAGCATGCATTTTCTTTATCTCCAATAGCAATTTTTTGTTAATGCTTCTCTGAAGCCTAGGACTCTTAACCAGCCCAGAACTTTATTTACTGCTAGACAGGTACCTTGTGAAAGACTATAAAGTTTTTGAGTTTTTCTCTAAGCTGCTTATTTTTTTATATGATATCATATAGAGGTCTTAATGTTATTGATCTCTGCAGATTGATATTTGGAGGTTTTGCTAAAGATATCTCTTATTTCTTATGACTTTCCCTGCTAGTTTGACATGCTTGTTGAGTATCCAACTCTCTGATAAAGAGATGCTTAAAGTGTATCTCTTATTTCTTAATGTTATCAACTCTCTGATATTTGAGTATCTCGGCTTGTTTTGCAGCCGAGTTATTGTTTGCATGTATTCAATGGGCACAACTCCCAGGTGACATCTCTTGATTTTCATCCAAAGAAGACAGATCTCCCCTGCTCTTGTGATGGCAATGGTGAAATTCGGTTATGGAGTGTCAGCCAGTTTTCATGCTCACGTGTTTCTAAGGTTAGTTTTCATGATTATGCTTTTATATGTTCACCTTTGGTTGTAGTTAATTGTGATCATGTATTAATTCTTTATTGTTGGTCAAACAGGGTGGTACAGTGCAAGTTAGGTTTCAGCCTTACATTGGACAGTATTTAGCAGCAGCAGCGGAAAATGTGGTGACTATTTTTGATGTTGAGACAGACAGAAAGATATACACAGCGGAAAATGATGGGGGCTTCTACTCGGCCATCATTAAAGTTAATTGTTTAATGTGCAATAGAATTATTGAAGCCTTCTGTTTGTTATAATTATTATATTGCTATATTGTATTTGAAGAATAGTTGGAAGAAGGAACAAAAATTGTACCTTATGCATCATGCAGGTTATATACTAGTATTATCTTTAAAATATAGCCTCCGTCTGATTTTTTTGGCTGCACCACTGTGTTCTGCTTGTGGGTGACAAACTTATGATTTCTGCCAACTTAAAGAAAGGACGATTTGTTTTGTTCCTTATGTTGGAATTTGATCTGAGCATTTATTCTTCTAATTCTATTTTTGTATAATTGGTTTAGAAGTGTCAGATAATATTTAGAATAAAAAAAAGACTATCATTATATTTGGTACTTTCATACTTGTATGTATTGAGAGTATATATATATACTCTCAGCACTCTGGCTTTATAGAAACGTTTGGGACAGATGAGCTGTATTCTTGTTTTTTGCAGGTAGCCTAAATCTGGAGGTAATTAATCTTTTCAGTAATAATTCTACGTATGTGATTAATCTTGCTTCAATTACTATTTGTTCAGAGAACAGAATAGAAATCAGGGTGACAAGGCCTTGAGGGTGGAAACCAGAGTTCTGGTCAGCGGCCAAGGTATATCCGAAGACTTAACAAATTATGGGTTTTACTCATCAGGATGATGGACCATTCAGGATTACAATTAAGTAATATAATATAAAAAGGGGTGGCTTATTAGATAAGGTGGGTTTGGAAAGGATCAGATATATGCCATCCTATCCTATTTATGTGTGCGCAGAAGATGTTTTAATATTTCAAATTTGTGATATCCAGGCCATACTGTAGTATTTCTATTATTGCAAAATTTCAATAAAAGGAAGAAATAATCTCCTATGGTTCGTTGGCTGGTTGTTTGAAATCAATAAAAGTGGAGGTGTCTGCGAGAGTGAACCGCGGAGGATGCAAGCATGTGAAAGGGTAATTTTGGTGGGTAGGGCGGTATTGGACAATGGATTAAGGTCTTAGTTCGCATCCCATAGGTTTGATGTTTAACGACGCTTTATTGCGTCGCTCAAGTAGCATAAGCCGACGCTTTTAAGCATCAGCATAGTCCAACACAAAATACGGTGGGAAGCGTGGGTTGAAGTACGCCGACGCTTTTAAGCGTCGGGTTTGTATAAAATGAACGACGCTTAAAAGCGTCGGCATAGTCCAACACAAAATACGGTGGGAAGCGTGGGTTAAAGTACGCCGACGCTTTTAAGCGTCGGGTTTGTATAAAATGAACGACGCTTAAAAGCGTCGGCATAGAGCGACGACGCTTTTTTGACGCGTCGGGTTAAACCCGACCCACGCCCACCTACCCGACGTCTGACCCACGCTTTGGGATGCGTGGGCTGGAAATTCGCCGACGCTTAAAAGCGTTGGGAGAGACCAGAAAAAGCGCCGGGAGATATCCTTTCTTTTGTAGTGAAGCAAGGAGTTGTTTGCTGCAAAAAGAAAGAGATTCATCCATCCAAAATCTTCTTTGCAAGGGAGCTAGCACCCCGGGGAGATTCAAAGGCTTCGATTGGTCCTCTGCCTCATGTGGATACCCGTAGAGGCCGGACGCGTGTGCGGCTTCAAACGAACTTTCATAAAATACCACGATCATCAGTTTGCAGTGATCATCTACCCGCACAAGGTGAAGATCTGATCTTTCTAATCATGTAAAAAGTATTTAATCCTAATCTATCTACGAACATCGATTTTAAAATACATTCATGCGATGAATGGGATCTCGTGCATTCCTCTTCCGCTGCGCGCAGAATTTTTTTGGAATTTTCTGCGGCATGAGTGGGATCCCAACAATGTTTGCTTAATTTGCTTGTTAGCTTTGCTGGATTGCTATCAGTGAATTTAGACTTGCAATGTTCGTATGAGATACATTCAGAGCTTTTTTGGAACTTCTGCTCTCAGAATCGTAATAATCTAACCTGCCCTCGCCAACTTGCAGCTCCCTGTAGATACTGAGGAGACACCTGCTGCTGCTGGTGCTGTAACTGTTACTGCATAAATTGTTGTTGTTGTTCCATGAAGCGTTGTTGCATCTCCATCATTCTCATCATGTCTGAACGGGAAGTAGCTTGTTGTTGCATCATTGCTTGCATCTTCTGAGAAGCACTCAGTGGTTCATTAGGCTGAATTCCAGGCTCACCTGAGGTTCTTGTCCTTGGAGTTTCCGGGGTTTCCATCTCCAAAGCACTACCAACAGGGTTGACGTGGTGTTCCTGCTGGTGCATACTCCTGGCCGGCGAGGGTGGAACACCTTCTTGTTGTTCGAAGGGCGTCCAAGCAGCGGAGCCATCGGCAAAGCGAGTCGGCCTCCTATTATGCCCACGTCCACTCCCTCGTGCCATATCAACCTAAACAAGTTACTTTAAACATTTTAAGATTGCAATGAAAAATGTATCTAGAGGGTACTTTAGTAAGTCATTTAATATTCTTCCCCCACTCACTCTCACTTGAACCTAATCCCTACGATACTTAAACCTTAAGCTCTGATACCACCCTGTCACGCCCCGAACCCATCACCCGGGTCCGGCACATGATCGGCTGCATGAGACATAGAGCAATACCCTAAAGAACATGCAAAGCCTAAGATAAACAAAAATCCAATAAAACCACAACTGATTAATTTATTCAAATTGACAAATCCAACATGTCCAGATAATCAATTTTAGTTCAATTACAAGATCTTCAAATGTTCATCGACTTCAAAGAAAAGTAAACTAACTAACTAGCTAATGACTTTGATACTCGCGCTCCGCGCCCAACCCATCCATGTTTATGCATCCTGCAACTCTGAAAAGAGAAAACGAAAAGAAGGAGGATGAGCTTTACAGCCCAGTAAGAATCCCTACACATCCATACCAACATAATAATATTGTGAATTTGAAAACCCTGACAAATCGATGCATATATCATGAAGTCATATACCGGCTATCAAAAGCTCAAATAATCAATATAAGTATGTACATCAAACATCAATAAAAGTCCAGCTACACAAGAATGATATAGCATATGATAGCTTATAAATCTTTATTATAGTTTCAATGCTTTTTCTTCAACTTGATCCGGATCAATTATCTCTCCGACTTTGGGTCAAATCTCGATCACATTTCTCAGCTTATGGTGGGGCTACCAAATTATCACATTTTCAGCCTGTAGCAAGGCCTGCACATTATAGTTCCACATTTCTAGCCTGTGATGGGGCTTGCCAAAGTATCATATTTTCAGCCTGTGGCGGGGCCTACACATTATAGTTCCACATGTCTAACTTGTGAGGGGGCCTACCAAAGTATCACATTTTCAACCTGTGGCGGGCTTGCACATTATAGTTCCACATTTCTAGCCTGTGAGGGGGCCTACCAAAGTACCATATTTTTAGCATGTGACGGGGCCTGCCATAATAACAAGATAAACCCAAAATCCGTTTTCATACAATCCAATTTACATCCACACATCAATTCCTTTATATATATATATATATATATATATATATATATATATATATATATATATATATATGGCTTTAGACTAACCACGGTCACGTTTCCAGCCCGTGACGGGGCAACCAATATCACGTGGTTAGTTTAGAGCACCACATCCATCAGTCCAATCATGTAGGTGTAGGTTATGCGCATGCATGCATCCATCATGATACCAATCACAAGCGAATACGATTAAAACATAATTTAATATAAAATTAGTTTGCTTCTTTCTTATTTGGATCATAGAACATATACATAAATAGGTGCAAAAATTATTTTTATCATGCAGGATTGACGTACGAGGATCCTTACCTTTTGTTGAAAACTTAGACAACCAATCACCCGCCCTCACGGTGATAAAGAACCGGAATGCACGGAATCCTGCTCAATGTCCTCTCGTCCAACAGATTGTTCCCCTACAGAACCAAATCAATATTAAAATTATCCAAAATATATATATAAAAACCCAAAACTCTCTAGAGATCCTCTTAAGGGTCCACCAGTATCTAGCACCCCAGGACTAACCAACAGTCCATGATCTCCCTATATTGAACTAGAGAGAAAACAAAGCAATAAAAGAGAGCAACTAGAGAGGGAGAAGAGTAAGGAAGATGGAAGCGGTTGTTCTCTCTCTCTCTCTCTCTCTTTCTTCCTCCTTCCCGTCAATAAAATAACAAAGATGAGAGAGTTGGATCTCTCTCTCTCTCCCTCTTCCTTCCTCCTTCCCGACGGAAAGGAAAGTGCTCGACAACAGGTGGCCCATGGCCGGCGACGCCCCATGGCCGTCGGCCCATGGTGGTGCCGGTGGTGCCACACCCGACGACGGCCGGCCAGAATGGAAGAGGAGCAGGCCGAACAGGGCTCGGCTTCTCCATCAATCCGACGGCTTCCTGGCCACATTCCCAAAGAAGTAATGGCCAAAAACGAAGGAGGAGGAGGAGAAGGTGCTCACCTTGCCTCCGGCAAGATCCTCCCGACCGGATCGACGGCGAATGCTCCGATCCTTCCCGCGGCAAGGTAGAACTCCAATCTCTTTCCTTTTTTTTTGTGTGTGTGTGGGAGGGCTCTCGGTTGATGCCCTAGGGAGAGAGAGAGGAGATTTTGGTAGGGTTTTATCACCCTATAACTCCCTTCCGGTGGATTCAGGAGGAGGGAAAAATTTCTGAAACAGGGGAAGGAGGGCATTTCAATCGGGAGACTCCCTCCCCCTTTTCACATGTTGGGCCGCCCTTGCTCAAAGGCCGGCCCAACTCAAACGTGGCCTTTACACCTACAAACCTTGACAAAACATTTTCTGTTTTTTAGGTCATTGTTGCTCTCATTGAACCTTAAAGCCTGTTTCTCCAGCAACTTTTGTTTCTTCTTTGGTGCTTGTAAATCTTTCTCCATTTACTTAATGAAGTAAAAGAAAAGGTGAAGGATAAGATGAAGCAGTTGGCATGGATGGAGGAATACCAGACATGGATACTGTTTTGGTCCCAGCAAAGAATGCAATGCCAAGGTGCATGTCACGCCCCGAACCCAGCACCCGGGTCTGGTACACGACCGGCCGCATGAGCCCTAGAGCAATGCCCTAAAGATCATGCAAGGCCTAAGATAAACAAAAATCCAATAAATCCATAACTAATTAATTGATTCAAATTGACAAATCCAACATGTTCAGATAATCAAATTGGTTCAATTAAAAAGGCTTTTAATGTTCATTGATATCAAGATAAACTAACTAATGACTCTCATACTCGCATTTTGCGCTCATCCCATCCATGTCTATGCATCCTGCAACTCTGAAAAAGAAACAAGAAGGGGGTTGAGCTTTACAGCCTAGTAAGAATCCCTACATATCCATACCAACACAATAATAATATGAATTTGAAAACCACGACAAATCGATGCACATATCATGAAATCATATATCGGCTAGCAAAAACTCGAATAATCGGTATAAATATGTAAGTCAAATATCAATAGAAATCTAGCCACTCAAAAGTGATATGTCATACAATATCTCAAATATCTTCTTTAATGTTTTCAATGCTTTCAATTCCATTCCTTTTAAACTAGATCCAGATCAATTATCTTTCCGACTTTGGGCTAAATCTCGGTCACGTTTCCAGCCCGTAATGGGGCAAACCAATAGTGTCACACTTAGAGCCTGTGACGGGCAAACCAACATTGTCACACTTAGAGCCTGTGACGGACAAACTAACATTGTCACACTTAGAGCCTGTGATGGGCAAACCAATAGTGTCACACTTAGAACTTTTGACGGGCAAACCAATATTGTCACACTTAGAGCCTGTGACGGGCAAACCAATAATAACGAAACGGCCCAAAGTCCATGTTTGTTTAATCAATTTTACATCCATATATCATCCCTTTTTATGTACAACTATAGACTAACTACAGCCACGTTTCTAGCCCGTGACAGGGCAGCTAATAATAACAAGGTTAGTCTATAGCACCACATCCAAAAATCTAATTATGCAGGTACAGGTTATACGCATACACGCATCCATCATAATATCAATCACAAGCCAACACGATCAAAATATAATTTAATATAAAACTATTTTTGATTTGTCTGGATCATAGCATATCATACATATATGGTGCAAAAATATTTATATCATGCAGGATTGGCGTACAAGGATTCTTAAACTTTGTTAACTCAGACAGACTAATCATCCGCCCTCACGGCGATCTATAAATCCGGATATGCAGAACCCTGCTCAGCGTCCTTTCGTCCAACAAATTGTTTTCCTACAGAATAAGTCATCATTAAAAATTATCCAAAATATCTGGCAACCCAAAAATCTTTATGGATCCTCTAAAGGATCCACCAGTATCTATCACCCCAGGACTAACCAATAGTCCATGATCTCCCTAAATTAAACTCTAGAGAAATCATAGCATTAAGAGAGAGCAACTAGAGAGGGAGAAGAACAAAGAAGAGGGAAGTGGGTGGTTCTCTCTCTCTCTCCCTCTCTTCCTTCCTCTCGATTGGCGGAGAAACTTGATGGCGGCGGCCTATGGTCGACACTGCCCCATGAATGACGGCCCCGGCGGTGCTGGCGATGCGCCCCGACCGGCGACGGCCGGCCGGAACAGAAGAGAAAAAGCAAACCGAAACAGGGGAGTTTGGTTCACATCGATCCGGCGGCTTGCCGGCCGGATTTCCAAGAAAAACAGTGGCCTAAAGACAAGGAGAAGGAGGAGGGGGACCTTACCTCACCTCCGGCGAACTCCTCCGGCCGGCCCGATGGTGAACAACCCAAGCTTCTCACGGATCTCTCTCTCTCTCTCTCTCTCTTTTGAAAGAGCACTCGATTGATGCCCTAGAAAGAGGGGAAAGGGATCTTTTATAGAAGAGAATTGGTTCAATTTTGGTAAGATTTGATCCCCCTTTTTCCTCTATTTTTTTTTCCCTTTCCAATGGATTTGGGGGAGTTCGGTGAAGGAGGAGAGGAAGACTCCAATCGGGAGTCTTCCTCCCCTGCCTCATGGCTAAACAGCCGGGGCCCTTAGGTTGGCCCCAGCGTAGTGGCCTAGGGGTCGGCCCAAACCCAAAAAAAAAAAAAATATGGGTTCTTACAGTGCATGCTCTCCGTGGGCCGTTTGAGAGCTGCGATGAGATCATCTTGCTATTATGCAACTGCATCAAGGAGTTCAGAATCAAAGCATTGGGATAGGATCGATCAAATAGGTGGGTGTGCAAGGAAAATGCCATTGCAGTGCAGCGGCAATAGCTTTGCCAATGCGGAGAAAGATAAGTTCTGGGGAAGTTGATAGCCGGTCCCTCATTGGCCGGACTCTAACTTTCAATCTCCGTAGACTCGGACCTTATTTCCAGTTCAAGTTTCAATATTTCTGTAACTCCCAGTCCCTCATCTCATAGTACCTCTTCGCCTAGTTTTCAAGAAGGCAACGACAATGGGTTCTCAAGCTCCGCCCCTCTACCTGGTCTTCTTGCCATTCCTTCGGAGTGGTCAAAATTTAGATGTTGAAAGTGTTGTCGATTGTGAATGATCTTATTTCAAGGTGTAACAATTTAGGACTTCACCCAAAAAAGCTAGCCAAAGGATGTTATTTAAGTTCTTTGATCCTATATAAATATCCAAAATCTACTCGGTGCATAGCCAATGTGAAAATACAACATATGTCTACATGGGTCCTTATAAACTTTCTCCGTTTAAGCTCTTCTTGATGAGAGGAGAGCTATCTACTTCTCTCGAGCTCAAAATTAATAATGAACCATCTAAATTAAAGATTGACCCTATTGCTTATGATCTATATAACTAAAAACAGTTAGAAATGACGTGTTTTAGTAGTTTATAGCGCCTTGAGTGGGTGCAAAAATGAATGGTTAACATAATTTAAGACCCTTATTTTGTTGTGATTTAAGAATCAGAATCAATGAATTTTCAATTTATAGATGTTCTAACATGTGCAGATCATGATAAATAAGATGGATTTCTGATGCAAATAGTTTATCATATGCTTTAATATACTAGTACAATAAAAATCATCCATTTTTGTGTCTACATGATGCATAAGTTAAAAATCACTAAAAATATATGATATTTAGTTTCTACACATTTTTTGTAGCATAGATCATAAGTAATAGTATGGATCTTCGATTTGAATATTCTGTTATTGACTTTGAATATGAAAAGTAGATACCTTTTTCTTTTAAGAGAAGCATAGCTCGTTTTTATATAGGGAGAGAGGGAGAAAGCATTGGGACTATTACTTATTTTTTCCCTTTCTTTTTTTCCCCTTATAGTTGTTAAACTTGACATATTAATACCAACCTATTTGCTAATAAATTTAATTAAATTTTTTTTTGAGTAAACTAACTATTTAAACTCTTGAGGTCAAGTACTTTATGGACATTCTAATAAAAAAAAGTGCTTCATCAACATGATATATATGCTGCAACTAATGTATTTGGTACAATTATAAATTACCAAGGCTGTCATTTTGAATCATTTAGAAACTTCAGTCTACAATCATTTATGTCTCTCAAAATCTAATCCAAATCAATTATGTTCTTGCACGTCGATTGAATTACTAGCATCCAAAGAAAACTTAAATAGTAGTAACCATAAAAAAAAAATATCTTAAAACTTAAATAGTAGTAACCATAAAAAAAAAACTATGCCAGAACTTTTGTGAAATAGTACAGACAAAGTAACAAGGCAATGAAAAAATACTTTATTAAGCAAGATTTTTCACAAGGACAGGCGTTATGGGTGCACAACGATCTACCGTTCAATTACCGACAAGGGAGAGACCGACGGCAACTATCATCCGCTCGCGTAAGTACTTCCGGAAGATAGCATTGTCTCCGTTTGGGCTATTTATCGTTATATATTTGATCTCATGCTGTGATCCCACCATGTTCGCCTCTCAGGCGGTGAAGGAGCGACCTTTCTGGGTTCCTCCTCCCTCTTTCAAGCTAGGGTTAGTTTTTTTCTTTTCCCCCCTCTTCTTGGAGAATTTCGATCGGCCCATGGCGTAGCGCTCCGCCGGCACTACCATGGGCCGTCAACCACGGGGCGTCGCCGACCATGGGTGGTTGCCCGCTGCCAAACACTTCCCTCTAATCGAGAAGAGGGAAGAAACTGAGTCCTCTCAGTTCTCTACTCATTCCTTATCTTTCTCTCTCCTCTCTCTAGTTTCTCTCTTCTTGCTGGTAATTTCTCAGTTTAGCTTGATTCAGAGAAATCATTGGTTGTGAGGGTTGTTGGATAGTCCTGCGTTGCTATATGATGGTGGACCCTTTAGTCGATCAGTAGCGGGTTCTGGGTTGTTGAACACCTCGGGTAATTTTTAACATTGATTTGGTTCTGTAGGAGAACAATCCTTCAAACAAGAGGACGTTGAGCAGTATTCTGTACACCCCGTCACAAGTTGAAAATGTGAAACTATAGCAGTCCCTATCATAGGCTGAAAATGTGATATCTTGGCAGGCCCAATCACAAGCTGAAAATGTGATTGAGATTTGGCCCAAAGTCGAAAAGATAATTGATCTCGATCAAGTTAAAAAAAAATGAAATGAAAAATATTGAAAATACTAATAAAGATTTATGAGATATCGCATGATATATCACTCTTGAGTAGCTAAATTTCCAGTGATATTTGATGTATTTATTTATACTAATCACTTAAGCATTATTGATAGTTGGTTTGTGATTTCGTAATGTGTGCAACGATTTCTTGCTATTTTCAAACTTATATTATTGTATTGGTGTGGATATTTAGGAATTTTTACTGGGCAGTGAAGCTCACCACCCCTTCTTTTTTTTAGAGTCGCAGGATGCATAGTTTCATATGGGTTAGGCATGAAGTTCGAGTATCAAAGTTATTGGTTAGTTTATTTTTCTTTGATACCAATGAACGTTTGAAGATCTTGTAACTAAACCAGCTTGATTAATTGGATATGTTGGATTTATCTATTTGAAATAATTGATTTATTGTGGAGCTATCAGATTTTTGTTTATTTTAGGCCTTGTATGATCTTTAGGGCATTACTCTAGGGCTCATGCGATCACGTGGTCGACCCAGGTGTTGGGTTTGGGGCATGATATAGTGGTATCAGAACTTAAAGTTTAGGTATTTTAGGGTTTAGGTTCGGATGAGTGTGAGTGGGAAAAAACATCTAATGACTTGTTAAAATACACTCTAGATTTCTTTAAGCAATCTTAAGATGTTGAAAATAACTGGTGCAGGTTGATATGACACGAGGGAGTGGACATGGGTGTACTAGGAGGCTGACCCGCTTTGCTGATGACTCCATTGCTTGGACGCCCTCCAAACAGCAACAAGGTGCTCCAACCTCGCCGGCCAGGAGTGTGCACCAACAGGAATACCCCAACCACCCTGTTAGTGATGGTGTGCGTGCAGAGGGCTAAGCATGAATTTCAAAAATTTTATGCGGAAAGAACGGGTTAAACATTTTAACCCAAAACATGCTTGATATTTTAGATATTTTGACTCTGGTACCAGTCAAAGACAGTCTTCAACTACACATCACATGTGGCGCGGGCCCAGTCCCAATACATAGGGTGACACCCGTGCATGCCTATCAAAGCACTCATCATATGAGCCCTCGGGTGGAGAGCCACGCTTCGTCACACGATCACGCGTGAGAGTTTCCGGAAATCGGATAGTCTCCACTAATCTTTTGCTTTGACACCAAATATCACAAAGCCCTCAGATCCTGAGGATTGTGTGATTCAAATAAATATGCATAAATCACAACTTTTTATGATTTGAAGATTGAGATCATATCTCAACCATAAAAGAGATCAGATCTCTTACCTTTAGAAAGAGGTTCCTTCAAGGATGCTTCGCAGCCGCACAAGCGTCCGGCCTCGATGACTCGTCCACGCGAAGCTCCGAAATGATCAGCTTCCCGGGGAGTGCTAGTTCGCAGGGAGGCAGAAGCTTGGCTGAAAGGAAGAAGAAGGAAGAAGATGGACCTTCATAGCTCAAGAACTCCTTCTTGAGCTTTCACCTTCAGAGCTTCTCTCTCTTCTCACTTTCTCTGGTGCTCTTGATCTCAAGAAGAAGGAAGAGGGGTGGCCTATTTATAGGCCAAGAAGAGGGTGAGGTGTCCCTATGAGGTGTCCGATGAGGTGTCTGTTAGAAGTATGCCCTAGAAGCCAACATGGCTGACGCATATTTGTAATCTGGAGTATAAATTTGTAATTTGACACTTATTAATAAATAAGATTGGGCAATTTATTTTTCATTCATGTTTGTATATGTCCATGAATCGTCCAAGAAATTAATAGATGATGATACATAATTTCAAGGAGTTGAGAATTTGAGGCATGTGTCATAGGGATTAATTTCTAAATGCTCATGATCGATGGATCCATCACGAGGGACGGTGATTGATCCGCTGAGATTAGTGCACAGATCACTTAGTCAGATGGACAAGTCTCGAGTCCACGGTGTAGAGACACTGGAGTGATTATGCAAGTACTTGTTAGAGAACAAGGTACTGAGCGTGACCAAAGATAATAGTCACATGGATGTCTATCTACTTGTCAGTGACTACTTATGCTGCAGTTGTATGACTGGTCCTTTGACCTGCGATGCCTCAGCTATTCACTGGGAGGTTGCTGTAGTTTGACGAGCATGTGAACGTGGACCCTAGTCATTCGGGTCCTTGTAGTGCGAATTGGCTGCAGTAGGTTCATTTTGGAATAGGGTTGCATCTAGATTGGATCTATCGATCTTGATAGATTAGGAGTGATCCTATGTGATTTATGAGACTGAGTTCGATAAATTCCTGGCCAGGTATTTTGAAAAAAGAGTTTTCATATCTCGAACTGGAAGTCGTATAAATTTGACATATGACAAACGATGGGATTTGACGAGATATCTATAACCTCCATCACATCGGGATCCATGATAGAGGGACTGTATCATACGCTAACTGCACCTAGAGGTTCAGACATTCCATTCTGCTGGGTTGCCACCACATATTGCTAGGTGTCACTAGTGGATTGTGAGACTCGAAGGCATTTACTTGGTGATCAGTGAACCCTAAGAGTAGAACTAAAATCGTTTCAGTCCACTGAAAGGAGTTTTAGTGATATTGAGATGAAGATCTTAATATATCTCACTACCAGTCAGAATAGAACCTACGGGGTCACACACATAGAGGATTTAATTAGTCAGACTATCATAATTGTGATTTGGAATCATAATAGAAATCAATCATCAATATGATTAGTGATTGAATTAACCCACTAAGTGTTAGTGAGTTAATGGAATAAGAATTAAGGGAAATTGATTGCAATTGGATTGCAATTGGGCTGATTTAATGAGCCAAATCAAATTAGGTTCGACCCAAATTGATTTGGGTTCATAATTGGGTCAATTTGATTAAACCAAGATTTGTGCAGATTTTAAAGATCACATGTCATCGTAGGATGAATATGACTTAAGTCATGTTCACACTATGCGGACTTTAAAGTCCACATGGCGTCGTAGGATGCATGCTCCCAAATCAATTAATTCTCCTAATGAGATTAGGAATCTTAATGTGATTGGAAAATTAATCAATTGATTAAATAGACACATGTCATGCATCTATGAGCACAAGGACTGGACACTTGGCATTAACGCAAGGGTGGGTTATAGTCCCATACTCCTAATAAGATTAGGAGGAACCCTAAACCCAATCTATAAAAGGGTAGCAAGGGAGACATTATGAAAAAATTCTCTCCTCTTCCTCTCCACGCCTCCTCTTCTTTCTTCCTCCTTCTCCACGGCAGCAAGGGGTCTTCATCCTCCTCTTCTTCAACGGTAGCAAGGCAAGGAAGATCCACGTGTAAGGTTCCTCCTTCCTCTTCCTCCATTGCGAGCAAGGTTGAAGAAGAAAGGATTCTTCTTTAAGGAGGTATGTTGCAGATTTTTATCTTCTAATCTATATGATAGTCATGAGAGATCTTTGCAAGGAGCTAGCACTCCGGTAAGACCCTATCTCAGATGATTAGATCTTCGTGTGGATATTTATAAAAGTCGGACAATTGTGTGGCTCAAACAGGAACCTAGATAGATCAGCAGGCTGTGGTGTTCTTCACCTGCAGAATTTTTAAAGATGAGATCTTCAAATTAATTTCTTCTGATTTTAGTTTCAGTTTTATGAATCTTAATCAACCTTCCTCAGATCCTAATCTCCCCTCCCTAATGAATTCAAAGATCTTCTGGATTTGGATCCAGAAAATTTTTTGAATTCTACGATCCGAGGCGCGTTCATGCGATGAACGACGTTCCGTTTGAATTCCGCTGCGAACGTCGCATCGAACGGGGCGTAACTCAGCAGTGGTATCAGAGCCATGGTTCTAGGAAGCATGATTAGGATCTAAGGATTGATTACCACATTTTTAATCTGATTTTTAAAGAAATTATGCTTGCTAGATTTTCTGCGTGCTGAAATTTCAGGTTGCTGAAATTTTCAGCATGCAGATTTTTATTTGCTATGATCTTGCAAATTATTTTAGAATTGCAATTAGATTATAATATTTTAAATCAAGTAATGCATGATCTGAAATTCAGAGAATATCATAATAGGTTTAAAAATTCAGATATAAAAATATACATGAGATGCATATGGTAATCATAATGTTCATACTTGTTTAAGGTTATGTTTAAAATAATGTATGCATGAGATATATGTAAATTTATTTGCATGAGATGTAAATAAAACTCTTAAATAATAGAAAATTTACATAAGATGTAAACTGAAACAATTATGTCATTTACATAAGATGTAATCACATAATATATGAAAGGGTTTCATAATTACATAGGATGTAAACCTGAACCAATGTGATATTTACATAAGATATAAATCGAATGACATATGGTATGGGATAGATGGTTACATTAGATGTAAATCCCAAGAAACCTAAAATCTTCCTAAATCAATCGAGAGTGAACGATACATTGAGCTAGCCATATTTGATTAATTGATCTAATTGGTGTCTAGGCAAGCTCAAAGGTGGTTACTTAATTAGGACCTTACTCTCTGAGTAAGGGGAGCCTCCCACCTGCTTACCTGGCCAATTGATCGATTACCTCCTATGGAAAGCTCAAAGTTGGAATCACTAAGATCTGATTACCCAATATTAAGTCGATTGGTCTTCCACCATAGTAGCGTTGCTAAGATCTTTCCGACGTTGATTAGTCTCGGCCGGATACAGTGGGCTAGTTGCATCGAGGGATTGGACCTCTCTATTAACATGAGATGTTGTGGGGTAAAGATAGGGTTGGGCTCCAATAACTATTAGGTGAGGACCCAATCATAGCTTTATTTTCGTGGGATATACGGTGGGTCTGACTTGACCAAGGAACGAGTCCAATAATTGTTAGGTGAGGTCCTTATGACTTGGAGATCAGGTTAGCTCAATATGCTTACGAAGCATTGTACAAGAGTTGTACACTCATCGTCTATGTGTCTCCAATAACTGTTAGGTGAGGTGACATGTAGATTGGTGGGACCGCAGCACCCCACTCGAAACCCTCAGTCGCAGGTTTTCGTATCTTTACCAGAGAAGTGTGAGAGATCCGAAAAATAGTGGGAGGATTTGATCCAATTTTATTTTAAAAGTTCCTAAAACAAATTAATATCAAATACAAATTTCTAATTAAAATCTTTACTCTCTGCATATGTCAATGGCAACCCGATAGTTCGAATTTTAGATAACAATAGGTTGACCGGACCAAACTATAAAGATTGGCTCCATAACTTGAAGATTGTCTTGAGCTGCGAAAAGATAGCTTATGTTCTTGACCATGAACTCCCAATGTTACCAACCCGTGCAACCAATGAGCAGCGTGAGACGCATGCAAAATGGTTGGATGACGACAATAAGGTTAGGTGCTATATTTTGGCATCCATGTCCAACGAATTGCAATGCCGACATGAGAGCATGAAGACTGCTAAGGACATACTTGATCACCTACAAGAGTTGTATGGTGAATAGAGTCGTGCAGCAAGGTTTGAAGTGTCCAAGCGGCTCTTCAAAGCCAAGATGCGTGATGGGCAGTCCGTCCATGAACATGGTTTGACCATGATCAAGGATCTTGAGGAGCTTGAGAAGCTTGGCATGACCATGCACAAGGATTTGCAAACGGATTTAATCCTACAATCGTTGCCATCTTTATATGGGCAGGTTATTGTAAACTACCATATGAATAAAATTGAATGCACCAAACTTGAATTGTTGAATATGTTGGTAATAACTGAGGGAGCCTTGAAAGGTTCAAGAGGCACAGTTCTCGCTGCTGAGCTAGCTTCTACTTCCAAGAGAAAGTCTACTGGAAAGAAAAACAAGCCTGCGAAGAAGTAGAAGACCGAGAAAAAGCCGAAGAAGGAAGTTCCTAAGAAGAAGGCTGAACCCAAAGAAAAATATTTCCATTGCAATGAAGACGGCCATTGGAAGAGGAACTGTCCTATCTAAATGGAAAACATAAAGAGCAAGAAGGGTGACACGCCTTCTGAAGGTATGTCTAATATGCTCATTATTGAAACTAATCTAATAGTTTCTTCTATTTCCAGTTGGGTTATAGACTCTGGTTCTAGTGTTCACCTGTGCACTACCATGCAGAATCTAAAGAAAAGTAGAAGGCTTACAGAAGGTGCGGTAACCCTAAGGGTTGGCAATGGAGCAAGAGTTGCTGTTGTTGCTGTGGGCACATTCTCTTTGCATTTACCGTCAGGATTTAGTTTGATACTTAGAGATTGTTATTTTGTACCTAGTGCTAGCAGAAATCTGATTTCTGTATCTTGTCTAGCACAGAAACATTATGAATTCAATTTCAATAAAGACTACGTTTCTATTTATTTACGAAATAAACTGTTTGGACGTGGTTTTATGATTGACGGTCTCTATCACTTACATATGGATGTATCTGTAAACGTATCTGAGCATACAGTGAGTACCATAGGATCTAAAAGATCTAGAGATGAGATAAATCAAAAGTATTTATGGCACCTCAGACTTGGTCATATAGGAGAAGACAGAATTAACAAATTGGAGAAACATGAACTTTTGAGTTCATTGACTTCTGAGTCATATCCGATTTGTGAATCCTGCCTTCAAAAAAAAATGGACAAATTATGCTTTGTAGGACATGGGGAGAGGTCCACTGAAATACTTGCCCTAGTACACACTGATGTGTGTGGCCCATTCGATGTGTAGGTTAGGGGTCAATTTTTCTACTTTATTACTTTTACCGATGATTTCTCACGGTATGGTTATGTCTATCTTATGAGACATAAATCTGAAGCATTTGAAAGGTTCAAAGAATTCAGATTTGAAGTAGAAAAATAGACAGAAAAACTCATTAAGGTTCTTCGATCAGATCGAGGAGGAGAATACCTTAGTGGAGAGTTTCGTGATTGTCTTAAACAAAATGGTACAGTTTCACAATAGACACCTTCTGAAACACCTCAACTCAACGGAGTGTCAGAAAGGAGGAATCGGACCCTATTGGATATGGTCAGGTCCATGATGAGCTTCACTGACTTACCCTTATTCTTGTGGGGAGAAGTCCTACTTACAGCTATCTATATATTGAATAGAGTTTCCTCTAAGTCCGTTCCTACCACACCGTATGAGATATGGCATGGTAAGAAACCAAATCTTGGTTATCTTAAGATTTGGGGATGTCCAGCCCAAGTCAAGCGACAACAGGCGGACAAGTTAGAGTCTAGGACAATTGGTGCTCGTTTCATTGGATATCCTAAAAAGTCGTTAGGATACAATTTTTACATCCCAGAAGATCACAAAGTATTAGTGAGCCGACATGCCATCTTCTTGGAAAAACAGTTTACCCTTGATAGAGGCAGTGAAAAAAAAATTGAGCTCGAAAAGAAAGTCTCTGAAGAGTAACGAGCAATTGAGCCTAGTGAACCTATTTACATTGAGCCAATACATGAAAAACCTTGTCCACTTCGTAGATCCAGTAGGATCTCCCATCCTCCTGAAAGATACTTAGGTATGCTTACAGAGGAAATAGAGGAAGAGTTCCTCATGGAAAAAAGAGATCATAGTAATGATCCCAAGACCTACAACGAAGCGATATTAGACATCGACTCCAAAAAATGGATGGATGCGATGAAGTCAGAAATAAACTCCATGCATTCCAACCAAGTATGGACCTTAGTAGATCCGCCTGAAGGTATAGTACCTATTGGGTGTAAATGGATCTACAAAAGGAAAATGGGTTCGAATGGCAAGGTAGAGACCTATAAGGCAAGGTTGGTGGCAAAAGGTTATAGTCAGCGCGAAGGCATTGACTATCAAGATATCTTTTCACCGGTAGCCATGCTGAAGTCCATTCGAATGTTGCTTGCCGTTGCAGTTTATCATGATTATGAGATATGGCAGATGGATATGAAAACTGCATTCCTTAATGGATATCTTGAGGAAGATATCTATATGGAACAGCCTCAAGGTTTCACTTCCAATGATGGTGATCACAAGGCCTGCAAGTTGCAAAGATCCATTTATGGACTCAAGCAAGCATCTCGGAGTTGGAACACTCGTTTCGATGATGTAATCAAATCGTTTGATTTCATCAAGAACGAAGAGGAACCATGTGTGTACAAAAAGGTCAGTGGGAGGGCTACAGTATTCCTCGTATTGTACGTGGATGATATACTCCTAATTAGGAATGATATTCTCATGCTCACATCGATCAAGTTATGGCTGTCTAAGAAGTTCTCCATGAAAGATCTAGGTGAAGCATCTTATATTTTGGGAATTAAGGTCTATAGAGATAGATCTAAGAGGATGCTTGGCCTTCACAGAAAATGTACATAGAGGAAGTGCTGAAAAGGTTCAGCATGGAAAACTCTAAGAGGGGATTGTTACCCCTAAGGTATGGGATAAATCTCTCCAAAAAGATGTGCCCCAAAACATCTGAAGAGATTCAGCGCATGAGTAGGATCCCTTATGCATCGGCAATAGGGAGCCTCATGTATGCCATGCTATGTACTCGACCTGATATAGCACATGCTGTGAGTATCATTAGCAGATATCAGTCAAATCCAGATGAGGAGCACTGGATAGCTGTGAAAAATATCCTTAAGTACTTGAGAAGGACTAAGGATCTGTTTTTGGTCTTTAGGGGAGGCACAGAGTTAAAGGTAGAAGGATATACTGATTCAGACTTCATAATTGACCTTGATGATAGAAAGTCTACATCAGAATATGTATTCTTATGCAATGGAGAATTGGTAAATTGGAAGAGTTCCAAGCAACCGATTATTGCAGATTCTACCATGGAAGCAGAGTACATTGCTGCATTGGATGCTGCGAAGGAAGCGTTCTGGTACAAGAAGTTTGTCGAAGAGCTAGGAGTCATGTCATCAGATGCCATAATTCTTTTCTGCGACAACAACGGCGCGATAGCACTGGCTAAGGAGCCGAGATCTCACCAGAAGTCCAAGCACATAGAGCGGCGATTTCATCTAATTCGCGACTACCTTGAAAAGAAATATGTAGAGGTGCAGAGAGTAAACTCCACTGACAACGTGGCGGACCCATTCACTAAGCAACTGAGTCAGAAGAAATTAGAAGTTCATCTTGAAAAAATGGGACTTAAATATATGTCTGATTGGCTTTAGTGCAAGTGGGAGATTATTAGAAGTATACCCTAGAAGCCAACGTGGCTGACGCATATTTGTAATCTGGGGTATAAATGTTGGGAATTGTATCCTAAATGTCAATCGTCAGCATATTGATGATTGAATTTTGTAAATAAATTGACAAATTAATAAAGTATTATTTGGCATTATTCATCATTTCATCTTCAAATGAACTCTTATATGATGAAGTCCTTAGGACTTATATTATGATAAAGGAGGATTTATTTTTGAGTCCTTAATATGTTTATTTATAATATGTTTATTTTTGAGTCTTCAAATGAACTCTTATATGATAAAGTCCTTAACATATTTATTTTTTGTTCGCGACCAAATAATATGTTGTTACTAGGACGACAACATTATCGAGATTAGGTCGTTGTGTGACATATACGTTGGTTGTCCTCTTAACCAAGGAGTGTGGAGACACTGGTATGCCATACAGGTGAAGTGTAGGAGTACATTTCACTGAACGTGACCAATTCCGGAATGCTCTACTGTCGAGAGATGTTCCGAGTGGATATGGGTATAAGTTTGGCCCTCTGACCTGAGACCGCAACCTGTGACTAGCAAGCAACTCACTGTACTTTGGTACCGGACTACCTAAATTTCTAATTCAGTGACGGAAGGTCACTGGGTGCAGTCAAGTACTTGCGTAGTCAGTTGTGAGTCAAGATGGAATTGACCCCTTCTGAAAACAGGAGATAATGTCTTGTGATTAATTTAGCAAAACCTTGGCCAGGGTAATTCCAGTGAGGAGTCACGGGATATCTAAAGTTAATCACATAATGGATGTACTAATTATAGGGTTGACAGTGAGCTCTAAGTCATCCTGGCATTAGGAGTCAAAGGGATTGAATTATACAGTAACCATAGTTCAAGGTTCCAGAATATTTGCTTCGCATATATTCGGCCTATCCGGACGTCGGGTACCATTGCTAGATGGTCACATCGATTAGTGTAGGAAGTCGTTCCTATACTACCGGCTTAGGTTCGAACCTATGAGGTCACACGCATAGAAGATTCCTGATTGATCAAGAAGGCTGATGAATGATTAAGAATCATTCAGGGGTAATTTGGTCAATTCGATTGGCAAATTATCTTATAAAATAATTAAAGTAATTATCGGAGGATTGATTAGTAATTAGATTGCTAATGAACTCAATTGGATTGAGTAATTAGACTAAGGATGAGCCAAATTGAATTAGATTCAATTTTGGGCTCAATCAGGATTTTTGACCTGATTGGATTAGGTCTGAATCAAGAGGACTTAGGTTGACCAAATTAAATTAGATTAAATTTGTGCTTAATTAAGGATTGACCTAATTGGATTAGGTTCAACCCATGGTAATTGGATCATTCTAATTGTTAGGATTTAATTAAATTAAATGGGTTTGATCTGAAACTGTTTGGATCTTGAAATCCACTTGTCACATATCCATGCAAGGCGCCATAAATTGATTTTTAATATGATTAATAATTAATTTAATTTATTTAATGGTGCCATGGGACACTTGGCAACATCAGGGACCTCTTTCATCATTAGATGGGTCGAAATGGAGAGATAAATTCATGAAAAGAATTGGATAAGATCAAATTCTCTCTCTTCATGACATATGTCATCCTTATCTTTATCTCACTTCTAATTAAGGTTGAATTTCGAATTTAATCATCACAAAATCACCACGTGACCCTCTAATCTGTTTGGGGGCATGGGAATTTCGAAATTAAAAGAGGAAAGTGGCAACATGATGAATGGTTTAGATTAGATCAAGCTTCATCATGTAATGGCACATGAACTTGAATTTTGAATTCAAAATTCAAAACCCCACAAAATCCTCCACAAATATGGGATGGTTGGCATGAAGTTAAGTAGGAGAGCAATATTAAAAGGACCTCCATCATCTGATGGTCGAATTCAAGGAAAAAAGAGAGAAAAAGAAGAAGAAAAAAGGAAAAAGAAAAGAGAGGAACCCTAGTTCATGCATGGAAAAATTCTGCATTCAATCTAGCTGACTTCTTCCTCCTCTAAGTCCATCGCGCCATTAGTGTTAGGGGTCCCTGATAAGAGTCTTTAGATCAGATCTAAGTCCTCTTCAATCCCTTTAAACCTTTCCTCCAAGTTCTTCCAAGAAGGCGGATCAAAAGTTGATAGCGTTTGGAAGATCAAATTTCAGCCTCAAGAAATTCTGCGCAAGCTAGCACTTCCGCAGGATTGGATCTCTTCAGGAACTTCGCGTGGACTTCTCGTAGAGGCCATTCGTGTGCGTGGCTGCGAAGTCGAGGATCAGATCCACAAGTTTCATCCATCATAAAAGGTATTAATCCTACATTAATCTTTTATTATGGTGTCAAGATCTAGGTCTAATTCCCCGAGGTTTTACCCTCTTTTGGGGCTCCTCACGGAGATATCTCCAGAATCCATTCAATGGATATTCGGAGATTAATCGGAATAGAGTTCTTAAGTTTCAGATCTGATAGTTAATCATGCATGAAAGTTTTAGCATAATTGTTTAAACGATTCCGGCATAATCCTATGTGTTCTTAATGTGCTGATTTCTAGATTTGATCTTGTAAGCATGCATGAATTAAATTGTTTGATTCATTTTTTCGCTGCGTTTTTGAAACTTAAAAAGAACTACGTATGGCTTGATCCCCCTTATGAAGGGGTACGTAGGCAACCCGATCAGGTTCAGCCATGGTTTTAAAAAAAAAAAAAATCAGCATGCTTAACACCGAAGAACCTAGGATTCACTTTCAATAAATTTGTAATTTGACACTTATTAATAAATAAGATTGGGCAATTTATTTTTCATTCATGTTTGTATGTGTTCATGAATCGTCCAAGAAATTAATAGATGATGACACATAATTTCAAGGAGTTGAGAATTTGAGGCATGTGTCATAGGGATTAATTTCTAAATGCTCATGATCGATGGATCCATCACGAGGGACGGTGATCGATCCGCTGAGATTAGTGCACAGATCACTTAGTCAGATGGACGAGTCTCGAGTCCACGGTGTAGAGACACTGGAGTGATTATGCAAGTACTTGTTAGAGAACAAGGTACTGAGCGTGACCAAAGATAATAGTCACATGGATGTCTATTTACTCGTCAGTGACTACTTATGCTGCAGTTGTATGACTGGTCCTTTGACCTGCGATGCCTCAGCTATTCACTGGGAGGTTGCTGTAGTTTGACGAGCATGTGAACGTGGGCCCTAGTCATTCGGGTCCTTGTAGTGCGAATTGGCTACAGTAGGTTTATTTTGGAATAGGGTTGCATCTAGATGGGATCTATCGACCTTGATAGATTAGGAGTGATCCTATGTGATTTATGAGACTGAGTTCGATAAATTTCTGGCCAGGTATTTTGGAAAAAGAGTTTTCATATCTCGAAGTGGAAGTCGTATAAATTTGACATATGACAGACGATGGGGTTTGACGAGATATCCATAACCTCCGTCACGTCGAGATCCATGATAGAGGGACTGTATCATACGCTAACAAAGGCATTTACTTGGTGATCAGTGAACCCTAAGAGTAAAACTAAAATCGTTTCAGTCCACTGAAAGGAGTTTCAGTGATATTGAGATGGAGATCTCAATATATCTCACTATCAGTCAGAATAGAACATACGGGGTCGCACACATAGAGGATTTAATTAGTCAGACTATCATAATTATGATTTGAAATCATAATAGAAATCAATCATCAATATGATTGGTGATTGAATTAACCCATTAAGTGTTAGTGAGTTAATGGAAGAAGAATTAAGTGGAATTGATTGCAATTGGATTGCAATTGGGCTGATTTAATGAGCCAAATCAAATGGGTTCGACCCAAATTGATTTGGATTCATAATTGGGTCAATTTGATTAAACCAAGGTTTGTGCGGATTTTAAAGACCACATGTCGTCGTAGGATGAATATGACTTAAATCATGTTTACACTATGCGGACTTTAAAGTCCACATGGCATCGTAGGATGCATGCTCCCAAATCAATTAATTCTTCTAATGAGATTAGGAATCCTAATGTGATTAGAAAATTAATCAATTGATTAAATAGACACATGTCATGCATCTATGAGCACAAGGATTGGACACCTGGCATTAATCCAAGGATGGGTTATAGTCCCATACTCCTAATAAGATTAGGAAGAGCCCTAAACCCAATCTATAAAAGGGTAGCAAGGGAGACATTATGAAAAAATTCTCTCCTCTTCCTCTCCACGCCTCCTCGTCTTTCTTCCTCCTTCTCCACGGCAGCAAGGGGTCTTCATCCTCCTCTTCTTCAACGGTAGCAAGGCAAGGAAGATCCACGTGTAAGGTTCCTCCTTCCTCTTCCTCCATCGCGAGCAAGGTTGAAGAAGGAAGGATTCTTCTTTAAGGAGGTATGTTGCAGATTTTTATCTTCTAATCTATATGATAGTCATGAGAGGTCTTTGCAAGGAGCTAGCACTCCGATAAGACCCTATCTCAGATGATTAGATCTTCGTGTGGATACCTGTAGAGGCTGGACAATTGTGTGGCTCAAACAGGAACCTAGATAGATCATCAGGCTGCGGTGTTCTTCACCTGCAGAATTTTTGAAGATAAGATCTTCAAATTAATTTCTTCTGATTCTAGTTTCAGTTTTATGAATCTTAATCAACCTTCCTCAGATCCTAATCTCCCCTTCCTAATGAATTCAAAGATCTTCTAGATTTGGATCCAGAAAATTTTTTGAATTCTACGATCCGAGGTGCGTTCATGCGATGAACGACGTCCCGTTTGAATTCTGCTGCGAACGTTCATCGAACGGGGCGTAACTCAGCAGTGTCCTGCCAGGACACATGTCACACATGCAAGAAAAAGAGGTGTCCTGCTCCGCCACATGTCACGCATGCAAAGGGGTGAGGTGGCCTGGAGGGCGATGTCATGGATGACCTCATGAGGCAGATGAGGTCATGGATGACATCAGGAGGAGTGTGAGGTGTCCAGGCCCGCCACATGTCACACATGCAAGCAAAAGAGGTGTCCTGCTCCACCACGTGTCACGAATGCAAAGGGATGAGGTGGCCTGGAGGGCGATCGGGATGTGGGTCCCACATACAGGACGTGGGTCCCACCTAAGCAGAATGTGGGTCCCACCTAAGCAGAATGTGGGTCCCACATACAGTATGTGGGTCCCACCTACAGTATGTGGGTCCCACAGGCAGGACGTGGGTCCCACATACAGTATGTGGGTCCCACAGGCAGGACGTGGGACCCACATACAGTATGTGGGTCCCACAGGCAGGACGTGGGTCCCACATACAGTATGTAGGTCCCACAAAGGAAAGGAAGTCCTAGTCATACTAGGATCATAATTGATTTTAATCTAATTTGACTCAAGCCAAATCTGATTTGGTTGGGGGCAAATTAGACATTTTCACCAAACCAATTTTTGTGTCAATTACGGTTTTACCAATTTCAAATCATATTTGAATTTGGTCAAGCCCAATCTCCATTACTCAATCAAATTGAGTCTAATCAATGATCCAATCACCAATTAACTTCTCCAAGCAACAATTGCTTAGGGCAATCAGTCAATCACATTGACTATTTTACCTCTAGACAATTCTCAATCGTCAATCAGTCATTTGATCAATCCAGAAACTTCTAAGCGTGTGACCTCACAGGTTCGAACCTAAGCCGGTAGTACAAGAACACTTCCTGCACTAATCGAAGTAACCATCTAGCAATGGGACCTGACGACCGGATAGACCGAATAGATGCAAAGCAACATTCTAGAACCTATGGACTATGGTTACCACATAATTCATCCTCTTGACCAGAAAATATCCAGGGTGGGTTCAGAGTCTGTCTACCCTGAAACGATCCATCCGGAAATATGTTTTAATTCAATAAGTCAAGTGATAGAGATTTGACTTTTCCTGGCCAGGGTACTACTTAATTGAAAACACAAGGCATTCACCCTTATTCCTAAGGGAGGTCAATTCCATCTTGATCTGCAACTGACTACCATAAGTACTTAACTGGACCCAGAAATCTTTCGTCGCTGGATTAGAAATCCAGGTAGTCCGGCACCAAAGTACAGTGAGTTGCTTGCAAGCCACCGGTTGCAATCTCAGGTCTAAAGGATACATATACCCATATCCACTCAGAACAACTCTTGACAAAAGAGAGTCCGTCAATTGGTCACGTTCAGTGAACGTATACTACCATTCACCTGTATACCATACTAGTATCTCTATACTCTTTGATTTGGAAGACAACCAACAAATATGATACACAATGACCTACGTCCGATAATACTATTGTCCTACTAATAGTATATCATGCGGTCATGAACATTTAAGGACCTGTGTAACAAAATCATATTTCATTACACAAAGCAGTCCTAAGGACTTCATCACATCGGAGTTTGTGAAGATGTTCTGGTGATGAATAAATACCATATTATTTATAATTGATTCAAATACATTTACAATCAACAATTGATTGGATTTAGGACATAATTTCCAATAGTTAGTAGTGCTCCCAAGACGGAAACTCTAAGGGCGGAAACTCCAGGGATGGAAACCTCGGGTGAACCAAAAATTCAGCCTAGGGAACCATTGAGTGCTTCTCAACTGATGCAAGCAATGATACAACAACTAGCTGCTTCTCAATCAAACATGGTAAGAATGATATTGATGCAGCAACAGCAGCATTTCATGGAACAACAGCAACTGCAGCAGCAACAATTTATTCAATATCAGCAATAATTTATGCAACAACAATTGCAGCAGCAACAGTTGATGCACTATCAGTAGTTGCAGCATCAACAACAGGTGTTTTCTCAGCATCGGTAGGGGGCTGCAATTCAGCAGGAACATTATGTTAGTTTGACGAAATTTAAAAGATTTGCACCTTCAGCTTTTAAAGGCACTGCTGACCCTTTAGAGGCTGAGACTTGGTTAAATGAGACCAAAAAAGTTTTCAATGCCCTGAGATACCTTGATGGGGATAGGGTCACTTTTGCTACATTTATGCTACTGGGGTAAGTGGATACTTGGTGGAATGTAGAAAGTGGAAAGATGGGACAAAATGCTACATCTTTGACTTAGGAAGGATTTAAGAAGATTTTTCTTCAAAAGTATGTCCCTGGAGCATGTGACGACAAGAGTTTTAAGAATTTACTCGATCAGAGCTGGGGAACATGACGGTCGTTGAATATGTTAAAAGTTTGAGCAGCTATCTAGGTATGCTCCTGGACAGGTGGAGAATGAAAGTGAACGAGTTAAGAATCAGACAACAGGTATCCACCTTCGAGTTTTCTTCTTACAAGGATGTGGTTAATAAAGCTTTGGTGGTTGAAGGGGCTTGAATGATACTCAAGAAGAGAGGAAAAGGATTATGAAAAAGAGGAACAGACAAGATGATTTTCAAAATAAGCACGGCAAGAATACTGAATCAATGTCCAAGAAACCAACTACTGCGAATAATAAACAAGTGCTCTAGGGCTCATGCGGCCATGTCATGTGGTCGACCTAGGTATTGGGTTTAGGGCGTGACAGTCTCATCAACAAGTGAATTTGATCTGCCTCAAATCTGGTAATTTAGGGCGGATTAATTTGATTGGTGGGTTGGTTTGACCTGTCTTGTGGCGATGTTGTATATGTTGCTCTACAAATTGGGATTTTGGAAAGTCTTTGGTATATTGTTCGTCTTTGTCCCGTGTAATGTTTTGGGATGGATTAGTTTGGTTGATGGGTGGGTTTGATCTCTTTATTTGCAGTATTTGTACAGAGATCTGCCTTTTACAGATTCATATAGCGGAGGCCAAGTAATTCAGAGAAGGCTTGATTGTAATAGCTTTGAAGTCAATCTCAATTTGCAAATTTGGGAATAGTTCTGGGTGTGAAAATTCATATCTGGCAAGAGCATAAACTTGCTGGAAATATAAAATAATAGGGTCTATAAATGCAATAATCGTGTGTTTGCTGAATCGGGTGTTATAAAATATTCTGTGACTGGGCCGATAAGCTCACTCCTCATCCTGCTTCGTAATTCTTATTCTTAATTGGACATTCTTTCGATTATTATAAAGTTCTCACTAGTTTGTTCCAAGAATTGTCTTTTATTATTTTTACTTTATAAGTAACAGAATACTACCAATACAAGAAATAAAAAAGATAATAAGCATGATGAAGAGAGCAAACTCCGTTTGTGATGTCAAAAAACAAAAAGAAAGAAGAAAATTGCCTGCAAAATGAAATTCATTGCTAGAATAAAATATAAGCAATTACCATTTCTGCTTGCTATGCCTCTTGTGTGCAAACCAAACACATGATCGCTTCACTTTATGCTGATAGACCATCTAGACTTTCCATAATGGTTTAAAACCTTTCTTAGATTTTTTTTATGGGACAATTTGACTGTTTCAACTCATACATCTGAACACGTTGGCCTTTGCCTGAACTAAAATATTTTGTTTGAACCCGAAAATGACTTTCTAGTATCAGATTGATTTCAAACTAGTATTGATTTGAAATGTTTTGGAGACCAAGCTTGCTGAAACAGGCACTATGGATGAAAAATCATGCTTCCTTCCCATCAGTCATAGACTTTTTAGATATTTCTATTTTAGTTTTCACATAAGAAAAGTTTTTACTTTATGTAAGCTACTTTTCACTTTGTGGGAAACGTAGATGTACTTTCCATGAATCTGAATTCAACCCTTACATTGAGTATTTGTTGAAGAAAAATGGAGCAGTAGTTCGAGTTGCATTATTGAAGATCAATAATTTTCAGTACTAGTAATATAAACAAGTTCATGATCGGAAGATATGAAACAAGAAAAGCATTGACGATACATAAAAATCATAAGCAAAGGCTACTCATTTGAAGGCTTGCATGATTTGGAAAAGCAGGAAAACATTCCAAGAAACCTTACTTATCTGTAAGAGGAGTCAGAGCAGGAGGTGATTCAGGTTGTGGGTTAGGGAAAGCAGGGCCCCTTAAAAAAATTTGGAACATGAAGTTCTTATGAAGTGGGTGTGGGAATGAGTTTCATAAGAGACTCTTAAGTAGGTGCCAAACCCTAAAGTAGAAATTTCTGGTTACCAAAGGAAAATAAGGAGTTGCCATCAAGGTGGTAGCCCAGTTGGAACGGGGCGTTTGCTTCCAACCAAGTGGTTCCAGGTTCGAAACGCGCGGGCGTCGATTAAATTCGGGGACCGGATGCTCCACGCCTGGACACGGGGTCTGGAAGCGCTACTGGTCGGCTGGTAGCCTGGGTGGTGCCAGGTGTGACGTACTCACACGAAGGGTCGGGTCGGATAACCGAGCCGGCCCACGGGTGGGGAGGGTATGAGTAAAATAGGTCGGGATGCCCAACACACGACTCGGTTTACCCGCATCGAACATTCTCCTGGCGGGGTGGGGGCCCAGTGGTCGGGGCTGCTACGCGGGGGTGGGCTTGTCCCTTCCTCCCCACTTCCCCTTTTTTAAAGCAAAAAAAAAAAAAAAGGGAAAAAAAGGAGTTTTCTTTTCTTGATCATACCTCTGGCTGTGTAAAATGATACCATTTGACTTCCCCGACAAGATTATCTGTGCTATCAAATATGATTGGTCAAACCCCCCGGTCATCCTGAATATCCACCACCAAGTTACTTTTGCTGTGCATGATCACTTGACTAGAAATATACTGAAAGCATGTCATTATTATTGATGTATATTATTTTTCTATTTGCAATTATTTTCTATTTGGTCTATGGCGGGCGGGCTGTTGGTTTTGTTGAGTTCTTTTTTGTGTTTTCTTTTTTTGGTTATGCGCGCATGCGTGTAGTTGAGTCAGAGAGAGGTTACTTACCAAGGTTGGTGGTGAACTTTTCTTTTCTGGAGTGGAAAGGAGTAATAACCCGCTCCATAAGGGTGGACGGCAAAGAGATTTTTATAATGTATGTTATAAAAGCACATTTGAAAGGAGTAACTTTTCTTCTCTCTCATTCCTGATATCACTAAAGTCTGCACTAACTTTATTTTGACTTGTGTTTGATCTCTCGGTATCTTGGAAATGCTTATTGCTGAATGATTTTTCTTCGCAGTCGCCTGCATCCTTCAAACATGAATCCACTGTTTCCCAGGCTGTGGCGGACATAACTACAGAACCTCGGAAAGTTAACAGTGCACTGAAAGAACCAGGAGTGGATCCCGGATGCTGGTGTTCGCCGTGGTCCCGGGTTTCATTTTATGTTTATTTTTGCTAGTCTTTGGGGGAGATATTTTAATCGTTTAGTATACGGTGAAATGGTCGTCTTTGACGGCATCGGTATCGTTAGACCATTCGCTCGTCGTCGTACTTCTCATTTCAAAGGTCATATCTCCTTCCTTCCCGAAGCTTTTACTTTGATCAGAGGCTAAAGTGACGAAAAGGTCCTTATAGTTAGCAAGGTCTTAGGAACTAGGACGTTACCGATCTCTCCAGATGTCTGAGCGCCGTGTTTGCTTACAATCTTCTATCTCACAAAAATAAAAAAATTATAGTCTATGAAAGATAAGTGGAAGCAGAGCCTTTTTTTTTTTCCTCCGAGTCACTATCTCGATAGATCTGCTGGTTGGGATCCATCGCACCCTCAAGAGAGATCCCAGGTTCAATTCTAGAGCAAGATAGCTACTGTCTTCCTGAGGAAAGAAAAAGAAATTCTCTTTTTATAAATTAAATTTTAGCTTTAATACTTGACATGTTCTGTAGAAGATTCAATTGTAAAAATTAAGCAGATTGAATATGTGTTCTATATGACTGACTGCTTATCATTGTCACAGACACATGTATGATTGCAGGAGAGATTTCAAGCATAATTTTTCCAATATACTATCTTTTTTCGAATGGTGCACTATCTACGCATCCATACTTGTTGAGATTCTCTAATTGAGCCTTGTTATCTTGTAGTTTTCATATTCCCCTCCAGTACTATTAGAATATAAACTATAGGTAAAAAGTAAAATTGGTGCACCACATCATATGTGGTTGCACTAGAAATGTGCAATGGATACTTAGAAGATTATGAGATCAACTTCATTTGCACTTGCTGTGATTGTAGATGTCTAGAATATAATTTATTTCTTTTTAAACAATGGTAAAGCTTAGTCCAATGAAAACCATTTATCCAACTTAATTGTCAAGTGTGTACTAAATAATTAAAATTTTTATTTACATATGAACACCAGCCAATGATTTTCTATGTTCAAATGTTTACAATTTAAGGAACTATAGATGAATATCTACAATAATTACTATTTTGGTGCCTTATGTAAAGAACTTTGTTATAATAACTAAATGTAGTGTTTATTTATATGAATAACTAACAGCACTATAATTTTAGTGATGCCCAATAATCACAAGCGAAGTTATTAATATTTTAGGTATTTATTTCTTAAGGGAATGGCTCACATAGCAACTTAATGCATAAAATACTTATAAGTAGCTAGGAAGAATTGAGTGGTACCAGGTTAATCGACTTGTTAGGATATACTTGCATGATGTTCGCATTTCCAAAACATCTCAAGAGGCTTTATTTTTTGTTGCTAACCATTAAGTAGTAAATTTTGCTTATAATCATAATCTATTAACATTACTGGATTCAACATGTTCGAGAAGAAATAAACTTCTAATTCTGATCCCACACAATGGATTTGAAATCATTAATTTAGGTTCAACTTCAATATGTTGTTGTGGAAATCCTCAAAAACCAACTCTCCCCAAGTACAATGCCATGTGGGCATTGCGCTTGAACTCTTGCACCAATTCACTTTGTAGTCTTTTTTTTTTTAATTTATTTTTATTTGAGAAATAATTTACCCAGTATATTCTTCTATCATATACACTCTTATCCTCCTGCAACTTACTCAAGTGGGTATTCCAGCCTAAACACTTGAAACAAAAAGAAGGGATATCTTTAGTAATTTGGCACCATGACTCGGTCAAAGTCTAATGAGTCGGAGCCGCAGGTCAATACAATCATTTGTTAAATTTTTTTAAAAATATATCATTTTAACAAACATCTCTATTTTATCTAAAGATGCTTTTGAAGAGCCAGAAAGTATTTTTTGGCCCTCAAAAAGCTCTTCCAAATGGGGCTTTAGTCAAGCGGCTATTCCATTCTAAACACTTGAAATCAAAAGATGGGATATTTTTAGTAATCTGGCACCTTGACTTAGTCAAAGTCTAATGAGTCGAGTCTCGAGTCAATAAAATCATTCGTCAAATTTTAAAAAAAATATATCATTTTTCCTGAGTATTTCTACTTCCTCCCCTTATCCTCAGTTCTATGCCTGTTTTCCATCTCACAGCGTTGCAACCATGGCTCTTCCCCAAACCCCGTCTCCCTTTCCTTCCCCTTCCTTCTCTCTCCTCCTGTTCCTCCTCGTCTTAGCTCTCCAAACCCCTCTCTCCTTCTCAGTTGACACCATCTCTGCCAACTCCTCCATCTCAGGGGACCAGCAGCTAACCTCCAAAGGAGGCAACTTTGTTCTGGGCTTCTTCTCTCCAAGTAACTCCTCCAAATACTACATAGGCATTTGGTACAAAAAAGTCTCCAAGCTTACCTCCGTCTGGGTAGCCAACAGAGAAACCCCTGTCTCAGACAAGACCAAATCCGAGCTCAGGCTCTCTGACGATGGAAACTTGGTTCTCTTCAACGAGTCCAAAGCCCAAATCTGGTCCACTAACGCCAGCATCTCCGCCAAATCCACTGTAGCGGTTCTCCAAGACTCTGGAAACCTTGTGCTTGCAGATGGCTCCAACTCCTCCAGGATGTTGATCTTGTGGCAGAGCATCGACCACCCCACCCATACCTGGCTCCCCGGAGGCAAGCTCGGCCTGAACAAGGTGACTAAACAGAACCAGCGCCTCATCTCCTGGAGGAGCTCAGCTGACCCAGCTCCTGGGATCTTCTCCCTTGAGCTCGACCCCAATGGAAGCAGCCAGTACTTCATTCAGTGGAATAAGTCTTTCTCGTACTGGTCTAGTGGGACTTGGAATGGAAAAATCTTTAGTGGGGTGCCGGAGATGACGGCGAATTATAACTACGACTTCAAATACGTTAACGATGATGACGAGAGCTACTTCACTTACTCTGTTAAATATCCCTCGGTCATCTCGAGGTTTGTAATGGACTTCTCGGGGCGGATCCAGCAGTTGACATGGATGGAAGATTCCCAAGAATGGATACTGTTCTGGGCCCAGCCGAGAGCGCTGTGCGAAGTGTATTCTCTCTGCGGGCCGTTCGGGAGCTGCAGCGAGAGCAGTGGGACATTCTGCAAATGCGTCAAGGGTTTTGTGGCACGGAACCAGACCGAATGGGATTTGCAGGATCAAACAGGGGGTTGCGTGAGGAGAACTCCATTACAGTGCGGTAGCAACAACTCGGCGAATGTCGGGAAAGATAAGTTTTATCCGATGGATAGTATGAGGTTGCCAGAAAATGCTCAGAATTTAGATGCTGGGAGTGCTGAAGATTGTGCATCAGCCTGTTTGAATAATTGCTCTTGTACCGCTTACTCATTTAGTAGTGGATGTTCCGTGTGGTACGGGGATTTGATCAATCTACAGGAGCAATACAGTGGAACGAATGGAGGAACCCTTTACCTCCGGCTGGCTGCTTCGGAGCTGCCGGACTCCACGAACAAGAAGGGAACGGTCGTCGGGGCCGTCGCCGGTGCGGTTGCGGGCTTGGTAGTTTGTGTAGTTATCGTATGGGTGTTGATCTGGAGGCGCCGGAAGAAGCGAATGATTCGTGCTGCGAAAGCAGTAGGGAGAGCCCTGGTGCCATTCAGATACAGCGACCTGCAGTATTTCACCAAGAACTTCTCGGAGAAATTGGGTGGAGGAGGTTTCGGTTCGGTGTTCAAGGGGTTCTTGCCGAATTCGACCGCCATAGCTGTAAAGAAGCTTGAAGGCCTTCACCTACATGGAGAGAAGCAGTTCCGGTCCGAGGTGAGCACGATTGGAACGGTGCAGCATGTGAACCTGGTTCGACTTCTTGGGTTTTGCTCCGAAGGCGCCAAAAGGTTGCTGGTTTATGAATTCATGCCAAAGGGTTCTCTGGATACCCAGCTGTTCCAGAACAATTCCATGGTCTTGGACTGGAACACGAGGTACCGAATTGCTCTTGGAACTGCTAGAGGATTGGTTTATCTCCACGAGAAGTGCAGGGACTGCATTATACACTGCGATATAAAGCCAGAAAACATTCTACTGGATGCGTCCTTCGTTCCAAAAGTGGCAGACTTCGGTTTGGCAAAGCTTGTAGGCCGGGATTTCAGCCGAGTATTGACTACGATGAGAGGAACAAGAGGCTATCTCGCACCTGAATGGATAACTGGGGTAGCCATCACTGCCAAAGCTGACGTCTACAGCTACGGGATGATGCTTTTGGAAATTATATCTGGCCGGAGAAACTCGGAGCAGACAGAGGAAGGGAAAGCTGCATTTTTTCCCGCATTAGCTGCGACCAAACTCGCTCAAGGGGATATTGGAAGCTTGGCAGATCATAGATTGGGTGATGATGTGAGTGTCGAAGAGCTTGAAAGAGCTTGCAAAGTTGCTTGTTGGTGCATTCAGGATGATGAAAGATCCAGGCCAACGATGGGACTGGTTGTTCAAATTTTAGAGGGATTTCTAGAAATTAGCATGCCCCCTATTCCAAGATCACTTCAAGTTCTTGCGGAAAGCCCAGAGAACATAAATTTCTTCTCAGACTTGTCATCGAATCAAAGTTCCCGGACACGGAGTGCCACTTCTACCGGCTCTCAAGTTAAAAGCACAGCATCGAGGAGTTCTAATGTATGAAGATGCCCAAGACTTTCCAAGCTCCGCATACCATCTAAGTGAGTCCACTTTATATTTTTCCAGTAGTATCGCAAAGCAGTAGCTTCATGCCCCGTCTATGAAGTGTTGAATGTTCTTTTAGCATTAAGTAATTGGTATACTAATCATGGTCAAGGTGTCATGTTCTCAGATGTGAAGTTCCACACCCTTCATGTCCTCATGTAATTGAGTGAAGAATAACATGAATCTTCGAATTTTCCATATAATGTAAGTCCCAGTATTGCCCGTGCATATTCCATTATTTTTAATTTGCCATACCTTGGCATATGTTCTCTGGTTTTGATGGCTGTAGAAGCTACTATTGGGCATTAGTCTTAGTTGTTTTATGGAAGCTTGAATTTGCAGGATGGCATGCACAAACTCTTTTGAGAAATCATTTCAGTATTTTTATGCATTATCTCTCACATTTCATTCATTGAATGGTCATCCACCATCATTTCCTTGTTCTTGGCAAATCTTCAGAAGAATGCTGCTGAATGTAGTAGACTGCATGCATAGTTGCCCTCAGGAGCCCTACTGTGTTTGCTTTGCTGGATTGCTATCACTGAATTTAGACTTGTAATGTTCATTTGAGATACGTTCAGACTTTTGTTAAAACTTCTGCTCTCAGAGTCGTAATAACCAAACCTGCCCTCACTACTTCGTATTAATATTATGTTTCCATCTAGCGCTATTGAAACCATAGGAAATATGTGAAGAATCTGGGCTATTTGAAAAGAGCGCAACAGCATAATTTTGTAAAAATAGATCGTCTATCTGGACTGTTGTTCTCAGAAATGCTTTCTCCATGATCTCTTCTTGGAATATTTTATCCTCCCCCAAAAACAGATCAGCGTTTCTGAATCTTATTGCTGCCCTGCAAGCCTTGATGTAGTATTTTCTGTTTTTGAGGTCATTATTGCTCTCAATGAAACTTTAAACATATTTCTCCAGCAACTTTTGTTTCTTCTTTGGTGCTTGAAAATCTTTCTTGATTTGCTTAATGAAGTAAAAGAAAAGGTGAAGGATAAGATGAAGCAGATGAAACAGTTGGCATGGGTGCAAGGATTCCAGGCATGGATACTGTCCTGGTCCCAAAGGAGAGTGCAATGCCAAAGTGTACGCTCTCCATGGGCCGTTCGGGAGCTGCGATAAGATCATCTTGCCATATGCAACTGCATGAAGGAGTTTGGAATCAGAGCTATTAGGATGGGGAGAATCAAATAGGCGGGTGTGTGAGGAACATGCCATTGCAGTGCAGCAGCAATAGCTTTGCCAATGTGGAGCTAGGAAAGTTCCACGGGAAGTTGATAGCCAGTCCCTCCATTAACCGGACTCTCTGTTGATTTGAGCCTTAATATCCGGTCCAAGTTTCAGTATTTCTGTGATTCCCAGACCCTCCCACCTATTATAACTCTAAAAAGATTAAGATAACCCTCATCCCATCGGATTCGCGTTGTATCTTTCAAAGAATGATTGATCTTCTTTCACAACATCAACCGTTGGATAGCTCCTTGCATAGATATCAAAGCCTTCCAAATTCTCTCATTCATCCATTTGCACAGCTCTCAAAGCAATTGTTGCACGATTCAATAGTGGATTCACGTGAAGGAAGGCACGAAAGATACAACTCCGGTCCCATCTCATAATACCTCTTCACCTTGTTTTCAAGAAGGCAACGGCAACGGGTTCCCGAGCTCAACCCCTCTACCTAGTCTTCTTCCCATTCTTAGTGAGTAGTCAAAATTTAGATACTGAAAGTGTTGTCGATTGTGAATTAACTTACTTGAAGATATAACAACCAAGGACTTTATCCAAAAAGTCTAGCCAAAGGATGCTATTTGAATTCCTTGATCCTATATATATAAGTACCTAAGATCTACCCAATGCATAGTTGATGTGCGAGTAAATATATGTCTCCACGAATTCTCACATACTTTTCTCATTTGAGCACTTCTTGCTTGACAAAAGGTCCAAATCTATTCTTATCCCATCATGAGTACTACAAATCTAATCATAAATACCAATTTCAGCCTATTGTCGACCGAAATAGGAATGTGCTATCATATCCTCTAATCTGTGTGGGTTGTGGGTCTAGATCCACTCTAATACTATTTGTAACAATATAGAATCTCACCTAAAAGGCTAGCCAAAAGGTAATATTTGGGTTTCTTGGTCTTGTATAAGTATCCAAGGTATATTCAGTGCATAGCCGATGAGGAACTAAGCACATATCTGTATGGGTCCTCACATTGTGGGTAGCCATTCAAATTTTTTTATGATGCTAAGGTTGTTTTTGTGTTATTAATTTTGTAAGCACTAACTGATATATTAAGGCTTACATGCCACTTAGGATTGGAAACGGGCAGGCTGGGCCATGCCATGCCCTAACTCGAGCCCTACTTGAAATTTTTTGAGGCTTTGGGCTAAGCTTAAACCCAAAAATTTTGGAAAAAACCATACCTGAACCCAGCCCGAGCCTAGATCTGGGCCCGACCTGAACCTAATTGGACCATCCTGAATTACACGTTTGGGTCAAAAGCTGGGCTAGCCTGATATTGAAGAGTCGCAAAGTAATTTGAGGTAAATGTTACCGAACACTTTTGGATGTTCCAATGCCCAACCTAGAGAAGAAGACCCTAAAATCACCAAACAAAGCAAAACAAAATAGGAAAAACACGAAGACAAAGCAAATGGTCAAGGAGGACTGAAGCCCGAGGAGAAAATAATCAACGGAGTGATAATGGCATAAGGTACGAAATTAGAAAATGGAAACCCTAGGTAGGAGAAGAAAATGGACACGTTCATCATAGGGCGAGGAGAGAGCATACTTGGGGTAGAGTTGCGGATGCAGAGAGGGAAGAAGGGGAGGGAGATATTTTGAGATTTCGTGGTGTGGAGGATGTACTGGTCCTGTAGGTCAGTCCATAAACACACAAAAAAAAGATAAAGATGCTCTCCAACTTGATGAAGCATGGAAGAAGAGAATAGAAGAGAAGAGGGATTTATTCGATCAAAACAAAAGAGAATAGAAGTGAATAGAAGTGCCGGAACCATGCTTTAAGGATGGATGCTAGGCATGGTTGGCTCGTCACCATGTTGGAGGATCCATTCTATGTGCGTGAACTACTCCACTACCAGTGGCAAGCATGGCCAGTGCAGATTCATGCGGGCAAGTGACAGTTGGGCAGTGCCAGTCGTGGCCCACAGGGTAGTTGGCGTGAGATCCTCACTCATGGTACTCATGGTTGGCATGGGTTGGTGCTTGGGGTTGTGCCAACCTACAAGAAAAGGCATGAATAGGAGGCATGCCTTGGCCAGGCACCATTGTGGGGATGGAGTTTGGCTCACATTAGTGGCGAGCAGACTTGCAGCTAGAGCATGGCTCCAGGATTATATGAACGTGGCACTTGTTGGTTCAGTGATTTGATGGTCCATGGGTGCCGATGGTTTTAGCAAGTATGGGGCTCGAGTGGCTGGGCACTAGCTGCAAGATGCGGCATAGATATGAACGTGACCGGATCTGGCTCAGACAAGAGGCATTGGTGCTGGCTGGGCTAGGGCGTCAGGCATGACACGCACTACATGGGCATGTGTGTGCAAATATGGCCTGTGGTGTGCACACTAGGCGCATAGTCGTGTGTACACCAGGCACTTAGTTGTGCATACACCTGGCAATGACGCATTGGAGGAAAGAATAGGTGCATGGTATATAGGCCATTGGCGCAGGAGGTGTTTAGGCCAAAGACAGCAAGGCCGCAGGAGCAAGCCCCAAGCGGGCAGGCTTTGGGCATGCTAGATGTGGGCGTGCAAGGTGCAAGACTTGGGCTCGGACAGGTGAAAGCAGGGCTCCTAGGCATGGCACATTAACTTGGGTGCTCCTAGGCGGAGGCCAAGTTCTAGGTGGCTAATTGATTTGGGCACACTAGCATATAGGCCACAGCTGCACAGCTGCACTTAGGCGCGTTGACTGTAGGGGTCTGCGGACTCGCAGGCCGCATGTTTGCACCCTTGACGTCCCTTTGTTCATGCTTCATAGTGTAAAAGAATCCAAAATTGAGAAAGAGAACCAAGATGAAGGTGCTTCGAAATGAGATGTCAGAAGCAGCTAATTTCATTGTTCTCGAGCAAGAAAGAACTCATGATCAGGCTGCCTATTAGGGTCATGATCTGATCTTTGCGAACATGTCCCCTTGCAAAGCGAGCAGTAGTTTCCTCCAGAGTTCTTAATCTTTCTGTAAGTATTTCTGAAGTGTCAAAAATGTACCATCTATCAAAACAGATCCAGCGGACTCCTTAGGACGGAACAGCACTCACCCTACAAAGAGTGAATGTAAAGAGATGACTTGAGAAAAGAAATTTTACATCAGAAATTACATGCATATACTGTAATGCTGTTCTAGTTTGTGAAGCTGTCTGCATTATTTTTATTCATCATAATCGGAAAATCAACAATTCAGTTGGGCTTCGAACTGGATTTATATAAATTTAATATTTTGTATGTCCAAGCCCGGCCCATGATCATCTCTAAATTCAGCATCCATGCACATCTGATAGCAATTAGATCTTTTCCTGCCACGACTCTGTATACTTCCAATATTTTTCCTGGTTTTTGGGCAAATGAAGGAAGCATTCTCCCTCCCGATACGCTTATGGTTTTTTATCTGGCTGGGCAACCGAGATGCATCAATAAAAGTGCGAGCTTGCCTCTCATCATGTTCAGCATCTTGATTTGTTACGATTGCCGGATCATCACTTACCTTAAAATGCTGGTTGCTGGAGTTGTTGTCCTCGATACCACCATCTTTGCTGAACTCTTGCACATCCATTGACATTTTCGTGCTGTCGATACAATTTGCAAAATAGTTTAGAGACTGAGATCTCATGTGGGGTGATTTGATGTTTCTCTCATTCATGTGGACTTTTGTTTGATCTCTCGGTATCTTGGTAATGCGCATTGCTGAATGATTTCTTTTTGCAGTCGTCTGCATCCTTCAAACATGAATCCACGGTTTCCCAGACTTTGGCGGACATAACTACAGAACCTCGGGAAGCTAACAGTGCACTGAAAGAACCAGGAGTGGATCCCGGATGCTGGTGTTTGTCGTGGTCCCGGGTTTCATTTTATGTTTAGTTTTGCTAGTCTTCGGAGGAGATATTTTATAATTCTTCGAAGATCGTTTGGTATACGGCGAGGTGGTCGCCTTTGACGGCATCGGTATCGTTAGACTATTCGCTCGTCGTCGTACTTCTCATTTCAAGGGCCATCCGTGAACACCTCCAACTCAGAAGGAGGAGAGAGAGAGAGAGTCGCATCAGGAGAGAGAGAGAGAGAGAGTCGCATCAACATTCGTGCGATCTGTGAGGCATTACGTCGAACAAGTGTGCGACGTGAAGATGACCGGAAGCGAGGGGAAGGGGAAGGAGCTTTTGGAGGCGGGGCGTCAGATCCCTCCTAGTGCGGTAAAGGGCCCGTCATGGGCGGAGGTGACTAGGGGTCCGATGAGGCAGGCGTTGTGGACCGATGACCGGATTTCCGACGAAGAGCTGGGAGTACTGCAGAGAACGTTCACGGAGGTTTTTGAGGTGCCCACAGATCTGTTGGAGAAGTCGAGGAGTGCATGGAGGAGCACGACGGTATTTATGTGGAGCATTGGGAGAAAGGTTCTGGTCGAATGGGTGGCGCGAGAGGTGCGTCGGAGGGGTAACCTAGCTTATGAGATCGAGTGCTTCACCATGTCGGATGGTGTCCTTGCCATCCGATTTGCTCGCGAGGAGGACCGAGAAGCCGCCCTGGTGAGTGGCCCGTGGCTGGTGGCCGGGCAATTATTTGTCATGGAGAAATGGAGGCCGAACTACATTACCGGATCGTCCAAATCTGGTAGAGTGGTGGTGTGGCTACGACTTCCCCGGTTGCCACTTGATTATTGGGAGGAGATAATACTCCGTTTGGCAGCGAAGGCAGGGAGGCCGTTGGCTCTGGATGGAGCCACGGATCAGGGGAAGAAGCGGGGATTCGCAAGGGTGAAGATAGAGCTGGATATAAGCGTTCCCCTAAAGCCAGGCATGTTCGTCAATGGTAGCTCGGAGGGGTGTGGGGGGAAATTCTGGCAGGCGTTCGTGTACGAAAACCTGCCAGTACGAAAACCTGCCAGAGTATTGTTTCAGATGCGGGCGGGTTGGCCATGGAAGGGTCAATTGCGCCTCAAATACTGCCGCGGTGGGTGGGGAAGAGACAGGAGGAAGCCATCGAGAAGGGAATGATGGAGAAGGAACTAACCTATTGAAGGCTACTATTCCGGTGGGAGGAACGAAGCCTGAGAAGGGGGAACCTTTGCTGTATGGACCTTGGTTGGCCACTCATCGCCTTGGACAAGGGAGGACGCCCAAGGTGGATAGCCGGAAGGGGAGGAAGCCAGCGGTCCCGTCCAGCTCCGGTTCGGCACAGGGCCCCCCTATCTTGGCTCCAAGTCCTACCGGAAAGGGGGTGAGTCAGCCCGTCGCTATGCCGGACTCGGGGGGGTGGCAATATCCATCCAAAGTGGCTCGGCGGAGGTTGCCGGAGAAGGCGAAGGCGGACGACATATCGGGCGGAGGCTTGTCTTCGAACGGCATCCCGATGGAAGGGCGGACCGTTGGGACGATGGTCCCCCATGCGAGCAGGGAGGGGAAGGGCCCAGCGGAGGTCCAGTCGAAGGAGCCTATTGGGCGGAGCCTATCAGATGGTCCGCCGAAGGTGTCCAATGGGCTGGGCCCAAGTGCAAGTGCTATTAAGGAAGGGACGCCTAATGGACTGGGTTCAAGCCAGCTCAAGCCGAGTGGACTCTGCCTTCCCAAGACTTGGTCGACCCAGACTCTGGATGGCCCGGCGTCATCGTCTTCGTTGAGAACTGTGCTTCCGGGGGTGCTGGTTTCGGCAGTCTCCCGTCCGGCGCGAAGGGGGGATGGAGATCGCCGGCGGAGCCGTAGCTCGCCACCACCTTTGGCCGGAACAGGGGATCTCCAGACTGGAGACAAGCAAAGGTACCGGCAGCCGTGGACACCCAAGAAACCTTGGAGGGGTGTGTCTCGGGCAGTGCCGGTGGCGGCGGACTGGCGGAGGCGGACGGCGACGAGGCAGGACTCCGGTGAGGGTGATAAGTCTTTGACCGGACATGGGAGGTGGCCATCGTTGGGTGTAGGGGATGATGGGCTAGGAGTGGGGGACGGCTCTGGCCTTGATGGGAGGACAACGGGCAAGGCAAGCCGGCTGGTACACCCAAATAATGGTGGCGTCGACGGTGGGTCTGGGGAGGCTGGTGCGGAGGTTGCAGGTGCTATCCGGCGCCCACTTTTCCAACCCTCTTCAACGGTTGTGATATCAAAGCCCCTTGACCCTGTAGCGTGCCATTTGGCACAAACAGTGAAGGGAGATCCGTCAGTGGAGAGTCCTATGCAGAGAGGGGAGCATGGTGGTGCTGGAGTTGGCAGAGGGCAGCGGGAGGAGGTAGAGGACCATAAGGAGGGGTCTGTAGACATGGCGTGCCGTTTGGCACAGGGGAACAGTGAAGGTAGGCATTTCCAATTGTTGCTTCAAATGATGGAATCAGCTAAGGGATTAAATACTAATGTCGTGGAGAATGAAGGGGAGAGGAGCTTGAAGGTAGATGTTGGTAGCGGTCTTGGGGGAGTGGACCGTGCCGCCTCATCGAGTGCATCATGAAGGTTATCCTATGGAATTGCCGGGGAGCGGGGAAACCATCCTTTGCCCCGGCCTTTCGCAGGTTGGTGCATCAGCATAATCCAGATATTTTTGTTTTACTAGAGACTCGGTTATCGGGGAGGAGTCTACAGAAGGCAAGGAGGGCAGTGCCGAGGTCTTGGGGTTTCTATGCAGTGGAATCTCAAGGCCTCTCGGGAGGTATTATTGTCACTTGGGCTCAGAGCAAATGCAGAGTTGACGTTTTCAATGTTTGTACTCAAGAGGTGATTATGGTAATCTCGGAGGGTAGCGGCATACTATGGGTCCTTGCAGCCGTGTATGCTAGTACCGAGTTTAGGGAGAGGAGGATTTTGTGGGAGGAGGCCTCTCAACTGATCAGTCAGGGTCAACCGATGTTGGTGGCAGGTGATTTTAATTGCATTGTCAGTGCCCAGGAGAAGATGGGAGGGAAACCCTTCACTTACAAAAGGAAAATTAAGGAGTTTAGAGATTTTCTTGACTCGAATGGATTGGTTGATTTGGGCTTCTCGGGCCCGCGGTTCACTTGGTGCAATAATCAGCAGGGACATGCCCGAGTATGGGAGAGATTGGATAGAGCTTTTGCTACTAGTGGGTGGGTTCAGTGCTTCCCAGAGCATCATGTCAGACATTTGCCGAGGATAGCGTCGGACCACTGTCCATTATTGGTGAGTACTGAGGCATTTATTCCTGTCAATACTCCTTTTAGATTTGAGAAGCTTTGGCTCTGCTATCCGCGGTCTTGGGAGATGGTTAGGAAGGCATGGAGTGCACCAGTCAGAGGAGATGCTATGTACCGGATGTCCCGGAGACTGGAACTGACAAGAAGACGATTGAGGAGGTGGAACCGTGAGGAGGTGGGGAATATTTTTAGGGGGATTGAGGATTCAGAGGAGGCCATTTCCAGACTTCAGTCCCAGGAGGCCCAGAGTGGAGGCTTATCGGAGGAGGAGATGGGGGAGCTCAGATCACATTTGGCGCTGCATGACTCTCTTCTCAGACAGCAGGAGATATTTTGGAGACAGAAGTCGAAGGTACAGTGGATTTTGGAGGGGGATCGGAATACCAGATTTTTTCATCAGGCGACAGTGATCAGGAGGCATCAGAATAGGATCAGAGCCATCAGAGGTGAGGATGGGCAGCTGTCGGAGGATCCAGATATGATACCGAGGATTTTGGAGAGCTTTTTCAGGGCAAGATGGACTGAGGAGACAGAGGAGGTGGGCCCAATAGATATTCCGATGCCTCTGGCAGGGGTAACGGAGGAGGAGACTGCAGCACTGATTAGGCCAGTATCGGAGAGGGAGATTAGGGAGACAGTTTGGTCCCTTGAGGGGGACAAGGCTCCAGGGCCGGATGGTTTTCCTCCATTGTTCTTTCGAAGGTATTGGTCGATTGTGGGACAGGATATGACGGCAGCTATACAGCAGTTTTTTAGCACAGCTACATTGTCTACTGATTGGCAGAGGACATTCATCACATTGATACCGAAGTGGCAGAATGCTACTGAGCCGGGGCACTTTCGCCCGATTAGCCTGTGCACGACCTTGTACAAGGCTACATCGAAGATACTTGCCGTTAGGTTGAGGGACATTCTCCCGAGGCTGATCAGTCCAGAGCAGGGGGCTTTTGTGGGAGGGCGGAGTATCACTGACAACGTTCTTATAGCACAGGAGTTTATGTTTGATCTTCGTAGGGCCTCGAGGAGAAGGAGCTTGATGGGGATCAAGCTTGATATGGAGAGAGCCTACGACAGGATGAGATGGGATTTTGTGCAGCAGTCCTTGCAGGGGTTTGGCTTTCCGATGAGATGGATTAGCTGGGCCATGGGATGTGTTCGGGGCCCCTCTTTTGCTATTTTGGTGAATGGTACGCCATCCCGTTTCTTTGAGTCTTCCAGAGGATTGCGCCAGGGATGTCCTCTCTCCCCACTGCTTTTCATTATCTGTGCAGATGCACTCTCGAGAGCGCTGAGATTTGCTGTGTCTAGGGATGAGTTAGAGGTTTATAGGCCAGTGGAGAGGGCTACTCCGATATCTCACATGCTATTCGCCGATGACTGTTTATTGCTAGCCCGGACGTCTCGACAGGCTGCAGGAGTCATTAGTCGGATCCTTCGAGACTATTGTGCTGTGTCGGGTCAGAGTGTCAATTTGTCAAAATCAGCTATCTGCTTCAACCCGAAGACTACATTAGCAGTGAAGAATTCTATCTTGGAGATTTTGGGGGTAGGAGAGCAGGATGGCACTTTGAGGTACTTGGGGATTCCACTCTCAGGTCAGCGACTACGTAGCAGAGACTGTTCTTCTCTGGAGCTGAGTATCAGACATAGATTGGAGGGATGGCAGATGTATACATTATCGATGATGGGGAGGATTACTTTGGTTCGGTCAGTCCTTACTTCGATCCCTACTTACTTTCTATCCAACTCTATCGTTCCAGTGACATTCCTGAGGACTCTTGAGCAGCTCTTTAGGAACTTCATCTGGGGGAGGAGCAGGGGTAGAGGTGGGATTCATTTATTGGCATGGGAGGTTGTGTGTCAGCCGACCAGATTGGGAGGTCTGGGGGTGCAGTCATTGGTGGTGAGGCGGGAGGTTCTAGCGGCACGGCATGTAGCTAGATTTATACTGGAGCCCGATAGTATGTGGTCCTCGTTGATGAGGGCCAAGTATGGTCCTCTGCTGCATGGGATACGGGCTGGCCGTCACCACTCACCGGTTTGGAGGGAGATGTGTGCCAGAGCCATGTTAGTGCTTCCGGAGATCAGATGGGCCATCGGGGATGGGCGATCTATCGACGTCCTGGAGGATAGCTGGGTGACTGAGCAGCCGATCAGTCGGTTGCCGATCATGGTGGATTCGACGAGGTTGAGTGGATACAGAGTCTGTGACTTGCTGGACCCTATTGGGGGTCGATGGAGGACTGGATTGATTCGGGAGGTTTTTGGGGAGCAGTTGGCAGAGTTGGTTCTGGCTCTTCCGGTACCAGCCCGGGAGGAGCCTGATAGGTTAGTATGGAGGTCATCAGGTCGGACGCGGGTACGAGCTAGGGATCTCCAGGCTTTGTACAGTAGGAAGCCGGATCGGCAGATTGAGGGAGGATGGATCTGGAGGATGCGGATTCACCCGCGTGTGGCACTTTTCATTTGGAAGGTGGCATGGGGATGCCTACCGACCAGAAGCTTGTTAGTTCGGCGAGGAGTGCGGAGTACCCAGTTCTGTGAGGTGTGTACGGAGATTGAGGAGACTATTGATCATGTTCTTTTGCAGTGTCCCAGGGCGAGAGAGATATGGAGTAGATCACCTGCTCCCTTGCCCCAGGTGGTAGAGTCGGCACAGGATATGATCCATTTGCTGAGAGTTTCTATGCGGAGCCCCAGACTCTGGGAGGTGGGGATTCTTAGAGCATACCTGGCCTACCACATTTGGTTGGACAGGAATGCTGACATATTTGAGGGTAGGCAGTCGACTCCGAGGATGGTGGTGGATAGAGCTGTATTGCAGGCGAGGGAGGTTACCGTAGCTACCACGTTGTTCTCTTCTGAGATGGCCAGGGACATCTGGGGTACTCTTTCCGCTGTTATAGCGCCCAGGTTCGCCCTTGTTTCTTGGGTGCCCCCACCCCTTGGTCATCTCAAAGTGAATTTCGATGGTGGTATGTCGATGGATGGTGTAGCTGGAGGTATCGGATTCGTGATCAAAGATTCTTTTGGCAGACTAGTAGCAGCCGGAGGACGGCGCATTCCTGGGATTACTGTTGTTGGGGCAGAGCTTCGGGCTGCATGGGAGGGGCTGACATATGCGAGGAGGGCCCTTGGAGCCGAGAGAGACCCGTTCTTGTGATGGAAGCAGGTGCTTTCTTTCAAGGTCAATTAGCGTATGGTTCATCAAAATTTGAGAGTGATCGGTCAGCACGTGGAGTAAAACATTCCCCAGGTTCGGTTCATTCCTCGCTTCCTTTTCTTTTGAAAGGATCGAGGCGATACTGTCAGACTATCTGGTAGAGCTTAAGAGCTTTACAACGCGGGCTTGGTTTAAGATTTACCAAGTTACGAAGGCCGGATTGATTGAAGTGGGTGATACGATAGGAAAGGAGCCGAGATTTGGCTAAGTAAGGAAGAAACAACTTAGTATCCAATTTCACTAAGTGAGGCCACTACTACGAAGTTGCGCGGATACGATAGCTTTCTTCAAAGACGCGGACGGAGGCTAAGTGGCAGAAATCGCAAGCTTTTCAAACGTAAGGAGCAGTCGTCGTACGGACAACTACGAAGTAGAGGCCAAGGGGGCGGTGCGACTTTGATGGGATTGGATTTTTCGCCATAAAGCGCGAACCAAGATCCGTGATACGAAAACCGAAAGAAGACTGAGGACTAGCCATTTTAGAACAAGCATTTTGTTTTTTTATTCTTTATCTGCTCCCCCCAAAAAAAGAGAGACTTGTCGGAAATCGCCGGTTGGGTTGGTCCAACCAAGAAAGACATGGGATGCACTTTTTCGTTTCGAACCATGTCCCTCGGAGAAGCGCTCTTTCAGCTACCCTCTCCTCGAGGTATGGTTTGAGTCCTGGTGCAGAACTCAATTAGAAAAGAGAGATGTAATAGCTCTCTTTATATACGAAATTTTTGGCGTGCTATGAATCTCTCATGAGTCATTATAGGAGGCTTTCCCCAATGTCTTTAGTGAGCTAGGGGGGGGAGCGAAGGAAGGGGAGGAGGGAAAAGGGAAGAAGAGTGTATCTCGAGGGGGACTCTTCTGTGGTGATTGACTGGATCCGAGGTGTGGATAGATACGGGGATGGCCATCCTCTTATCAGAGAGACTCGCAGGATGGTTCAAGAGATGGGTGGGTTGGCTGCTCATGTGTTTCGGAAGGCGAACAGGGCAGCAGACTGGGTCGCCTCCTTTGTCGCTAGGCACTCCGGAGACTTTTTATGGACACCTGCAGGAGATATTCCCTCTCCTTTGTACTCTTTATTTTCTCGTGACTGGGCAGAATGTACTCTAGTTAGAGCTATATAAATTGCCGCATTTACCAAAAAAAAAAAAAAGCTTTTACTTTCTATCAGAAGCCAAAGTTACGGAAAGGTCCTTATAGTCAGCGAGGTCTTAGGAACTATGACGATACTGATCTCTCCAGATGTCTGGGCGCCGTGTTTGCTTACAATCTTCTATCTCACAAGAATAAAAATTTTATAGTCTATGAAAAATAACTGGAAGCAAAGCTTTTTATTCTTTTTTGAGTCACTAACTTGCTAGTTCTGCTGGTTGGGATCCATAATTTATGCAACTGAATTGTCAAGTGTATACTAAATAATTAAAAATTTTATTTGCATATGCACACCAGCCGCCGATTTTTTATGTTCAGATGTTTACGATTTATGGAACTATAGATGGATATCTACAACAATTACTATCTTGGTGCCTTCCGTAAAAAACTTTGTTGTAATAATTAAATGTAGTGTTTATTTATATGAATAACTAACAACACTATAATTTTAGTGATGCAAAAATAATCACAAGCAAAATTATTAATATTTTAAGTATTTATTTGTAAAGGGAATGGCTCACATAGCAACTTAATGCATACAATACTTATAAGTAGGAGGAATTGAGTGGTACCAGATTACTCGGCTTGTTAAGATATACTTTCATGATGTTTGCATTTTCAACATATCTTGAGAGGTTTTATTTTTTGTTGTTAACCATTAAGTAGTAAATTTCACTCACAATCTTAATCTATTAACGTTACAAGATTCAACATGATCTAGAACAAACGAATTTCTAATTCTGATCTCGCACATAATGGATTTAAAATTATTAATTTAGGTTCAACTCCAATACGTTATTGTTGAAATTCTCAAAAACCGGCTCTCCCCAAGTACAATGCCAGGTAGGCATTGCGCTTGAACCCCTGCACCAATTCACTTTGTAGTCTTTTTTTAATGTATTTTTACTTGAGAAATAATTCACTCTGTATATACTACGGTCAGATATACTCTTATTCTCCGAACTCCTGCAACTTAGTAAAGTGGGTATTTCAGTCTAAACACTTGAAACAAAAAGAAGGAATATCTTTAGTAATTTGGCACCATGACTCGGTCAAAGTCTTATGAGTCAGAGCCACAGGTCAATACAATCATTTGTCAATTTTTTAAAGAAATATGTTATTTTAACAAACATCTTTATTTTATCTAAAGATGTTTTTAGAGGGGCAGAAAGTATTTTTTGGTCCTCAAAAAGCTCTTCCAAATAGAATTTTAGGCAAGCAGATATTCTAGTTTAAAACACTTGAAACCAAGAGAAGGGATATCTTTAGTAATCTGGCACCTCGACTTAGTCAAAGTCTAATGAGTCGGAGTCTCGAGTCAATAAAATCATTTGTCAAATTTAAAAAAAAATATATCATTTTTCCTGAGTATTTCTACTTCCTCCCCTTATCCTCAGTTCTATGCCTGTTTTCCATCTCACAGCGTTGCAGCCATGGCTCTTCCCAAAACCCCGTCTCCCTTTCCTTCCCCTTCCTTCTCTCTCCTCCTGTCCCTCCTCTTCTTAGCTCTCCAAAGCCCTCTCTCCTTCTCAGCTGACACCATCTCTTCCAACTTCTCCATCTCAGGGGACCAGAAGCTAACCTCCAAAGGAGGCGACTTTGTTCTGGGCTTCTTCTCTCCAAGTAACTCCTCCAAATACTACATAGGCATCTGGTACAAAAAAGTCTCACAGCAAACCCCCGTCTGGGTGGCCAACAGAGAAACCCCTGTCTCAGACAAGACCAAATCCGAGCTCAGGCTCTCTGACGATGGAAACTTGGTTCTCCTCAACCAGTCCCAAACCCAAATCTGGTCCACTAACACCAGCATCTCCGCCAAATCCACTGTAGCGGTTCTCCAAGACTCTGGAAACCTTGTGCTTGCAGATGGCTCCAACTCCTCCAGGATCCTGTGGCAGAGCATCGACCACCCCACCCATACCTGGCTCCCCGGAGGCAAGCTCGGCCTGAACAAGGTGACTAAACAGAACCAGCGCCTCATCTCCTGGAGGAGCTCAGCTGACCCAGCTCCTGGGATCTTCTCCCTTGAGCTCGACCCCAATGGAAGCAGCCAGTACTTCATTCAGTGGAATAAGTCTGTCCAGTACTGGACTAGCGGGACTTGGAATGGAAAAATCTTTAGTGGGGTGCCGGAGATGACGGCGAATTATAACTACGACTTCAAATACGTTAACGATAGTGACGAGAGCTACTTCACTTACTCTGTTAAATATCCCTCGGTCATCTCGAGGTTTGTAATGGACTTCTCGGGGCGGATCCAGCAGTTAACATGGATGGAAGATTCCCAAGAATGGATACTGTTCTGGGCCCAGCCGAGAGCGCTGTGCGAAGTGTATTCTCTCTGCGGGCCGTTCGGGAGCTGCAGCGAGAGCAGTGGGACATTCTGCAAATGCGTCAAGGGTTTTGTGGCACGGAACCAGACCGAATGGGATTTGCAGGATCAAACAGGGGGTTGCGTGAGGAGAACTCCATTACAGTGCGGTAGCAACAACTCGGCTAATGTCGGGAAAGATGGGTTTTATCCGATGGATAGTGTGAAGTTGCCAGTAAATCATCAGAATTTAGATGTTGGAAGTGCTGAAGATTGTGAATCAGCCTGTTTGAACAATTGCTCTTGTACTGCTTACTCATTTAGTGGTGGGTGTTCCGTGTGGCACGGGGATTTGATCAATCTACAGGAGCAATACAATGGATCGAATGGAGGAACCCTTTACCTTCGGCTGGCTGCCTTGGAGCTGGCTGCTTCGGAGCTGCCGGACTCCACGAGCAAGAAGGGAACGGTCGTCGGGGCCGTCGCCGGTGCGGTTGCGGGCTTGGTAGTTTGTTTGTTTATCGTAAGGGTGCTGATCCGGAGGCGCCAGAAGAGGCGGAGGATTCATGCTGTTAAAGCAGTAGGGAGAGCTCTGGTGCCATTCAGATACAGCGACCTGCAGCATTTCACCAAGAACTTCTCGGAGAAATTGGGTGGAGGAGGTTTCGGTTCGGTGTTCAAGGGGTTCTTGTCGGATTCGATCGCCATAGCTGTAAAGAAGCTTGAAGGCCTTCACCTACATGGAGAGAAGCAGTTCCGGTCCGAGGTGAGCACGATTGGAACGGTGCAGCATGTGAACCTGGTTCGACTTCTTGGGTTTTGCTCCGAAGGCGCCAAAAGTTTGCTGGTTTATGAATTCATGCCAAAGGGTTCTCTGGATACCCAGCTGTTCCAGAACAATTCCATGGTCTTGGACTGGAACACGAGGTACCGAATTGCTCTTGGAACTGCTAGAGGATTGGTTTATCTCCACGAGAAGTGCAGGGACTGCATTATACACTGCGATATAAAGCCAGAAAACATTCTACTGGATGCGTCCTTCGTTCCAAAAGTGGCAGACTTCGGTTTGGCAAAGCTTGTAGGCCGGGATTTCAGCCGAGTATTGACTACGATGAGAGGAACAAGAGGCTATCTCGCACCTGAATGGATAACTGGGGTAGCCATCACTGCCAAAGCTGACGTCTACAGCTACGGGATGATGCTTTTGGAAATTATATCTGGCCGGAGAAACTCGGAGCAGACAGAGGAAGGGAAAGCTGCATTTTTTCCCGCATTAGCTGCGACCAGACTCGCTCAAGGGGATGTTGGAAGCTTGGCAGATCATAGATTGGGTGATGATGTGAGTATCGAAGAGCTTGAAAGAGCTTGCAAAGTTGCTTGTTGGTGCATTCAGGATGATGAAAGATCCAGGCCAACCATGGGACAGGTTGTTCAAATTTTAGAGGGATTTCTAGAAATTAGCATGCCCCCTATTCCAAGATCACTTCAAGTTCTTGCGGAAAGCCCCGAGAACATAAATTTCTTCTCAGACTTGTCATCGAATCAAAGTTCCCGGACACGGAGTGCCACTTCTACCGGCTCTCAAGTTAAAAGCACAGCATCGAGGAGTTCTAATGTATGAAGATGCCCAAGACTTTCCAAGCTCCGCATACCATCTAAGTGAGTCTACTTTATATTTTTCCAGTAATATCGCAAAGCAGTAGCTTCATGCCACGTCTATGAAGTGTTGAATGTTCTTTTAGCATTAAGTAATTGGTATACTAATAATGGTAAAGGTGTCATGTTCTCAGATGTGAAGTTCCACACCCTTCATGTCCTCAAGTAATTGAGTGAAGAATAACTTGAATCTTCGAATTTTTCATATAATGTAAGTCGGAGTATTGCCCATGCATATTCCATTATTTTTAATCTGCCATACCGTGGTATATGTTCTCTGGTTTTGATGGCTGTAGAAGCTACTATTGGGCATTAGTCTTAGTTGTTTTATGGAAGCTTGAATTTGCAGGATGGCATGCACAAACTCTTTTGAGAAATCATTTCAGTATTTTTATGCATTATCTCTCACATTTCATTCATTGAATGGTCATCCACCATCATTTCCTTGTTCTTGGCAAATCTTCAGAAGAATGCTGCTGAATGTAGTAGACTGCATGCATAGTTGCCCTCTGGAGCCCTGCTATGTTTGCTTTGCTGGATTGCTATCAGTGAATTTAGGCTTGCTATGTTCATTTGAGATACGTTCAGACTTTTGTTGAAACTTCTGCTCTCAGTGTCGTAATAACCAAACCTGCCCTCACTGCTTCGTATTAATATTATGTTTATCTAGCTCTATTGGAACCAGAGGAAACATGTGAAGAATCTGGGCTATTTGAAGAGAGCGCAACAGCATAATATTGTAAACATAGATCCTCTATCTGGACTGTTGTTCTCAGAAATGCTCTCTCCATGATCTCTTCTTGGAATGTTTTATCCTCCTCCAAAAACAGATCTGCTTTTCTGAATCTTATTGCTACCCTGCAACCCTTGATGTAATATTTTCTGTTTTTTAGGTCATTGTTGCTCTCAATGAACCTTTAAACCTGTTTCTCCAGGAACTTTTGTTTCTTCTTTGGTGCTTGTAAATCTTTCTTGATTTGCTTAATGAAGTAAAAGAAAAGGTGTAGGATAAGATGAAGCAGATGAAACAGTTTGCATGGGTGCAAGGATACCAGACATGGATTCTGTCCTGGTCCCAGAGGAGAGTGCAATGCCAAAGTGTCCTCTCTCCATGGGCCGTTCGGGAGCTCCGATGAGATCATCTTGCCATTATGCAACTGCATGAAGGAGTTTAGAATCAGAGCTATTGGGATGGGGAGGATCAAATAGGTGGGTGTGTGAGGAACATGTCATTGCAGTGCAGCAGCAATAGCTTTGCCAATGTGGAGCAAGAAAAGTTCCAGGGGAAGTTGATAGCCAGTCCCTCCATTAACCGGACTCTCTGTTGACTTGGGCCTTAATATCCGGTCCAAGTTTCAGTATTTCTGTGACTCCCAGTCCTTCCCACCTATTATAACTCAAAAGATCAAAATAACCCTCATCTCATCATGTTCGGGTTGCATCTTTGTCGCGGAAGAATGATTGATCTTCTTTTGCAACACCAAAGCATTCCGAATTCCTTCGTTCATCCATTTGCACAGCTCTTAAAACAACAATCCAATAGTGGCTTCATGCAAAGAAAGGTAAATCCTTCTTTTGCATGAAAGATACGACCCCGATCCCATCTCATAATACCTCTCCCCCTAGTTAACCGGCTCCCGAGCTCAACCCTTCTGTCTGGTCTTCTTCCCATTCCTAGTGAGTAGTCAAAATTTAGATGTTGAAAGTGTTGTTGATTGTGAATTAGCTTACTTGAGGATATAACAATTCAGGACTTCACCCAAAAAACCTAGCCAAAGGATGCTATTTAGATTCCTTGATCCTATATAAGTACTTACGATCTACCCAATAAATAGCTAATATGTGAATAAATATATGTCTACACAGATTTTTACATACTTTTCTCGTTTAAGCACCGGCTTTTTTGCTAGGCTAAAGGTCAAAATATATTCTTATGGGGCTTTGGGCCATGCTTAGAACCGAAATTTTTTGAAAAAACCATACTCGAACCCAACCCAAGCCTAAATCCCGACCTAAACCTAATTGTGCCATCCTGAATTACATATTTGGGTCAAAAGCTGGGCTACGCTGATATTGAAGAATCGCAAAGTAATATGGGCTAAATGTTACTGAACAATTTTGGATGTTCCACTGCCCAACCCAGAGAAGAAGAAGCACATTACTCTGAGGAACCCTAAAATCACCAAACAAAGCAAAACAAAATAGAAAAACACGAATAGGATGGAAGGTGGAGAGGATGGAGAAGTTGCGAAGGTACAGAGCAGAAGAAGAAACCCTGGGAGAGTTCGTTCAACCACTAGTCTAGGATGAGGATTGCAGAGATTTCTTAGACTAGCCATGTAACTCGGGTCAGATTAGAGAAAGGGATGGACTGAGCCAGTTAGCCACTAAGGACTCGAGCCTATGTTGGAAATGTACTAGACTGGGTCCAAGCTTGAGTTCGGGCTCTTCTTTCAGCTCGGGCTCAGACTCGGTTTGGACCAATTCGGACCAATGATATGCTCAAACTGTATATTTAAGCCCAACCCCAGTCCGAACTCTTTTGAACCTAGCCCATAGCTCGGCCCGAAGTTAACTTGACCTGATGGGCCTCAACCCAATCTGAGCCCATTTCGAGCCCTATTGCCAAGCCAATATGTTGGCATCCATGTAATAGTCCAAATAAAATTAGCATTGCTCCTCTTGATAAGAGGAGAGGTATCTACTTTCTTTGAGCTCAAGATTAATAATAAACCATCTAAATTAAAGACCGACTCTGTTGATCATGATTTATATGACTAAAAATACTTAAAAATGATAATTTTTGGTACTTTATACTATGTTAAGTGGGTGCAAAAATAAATGGTTAAAAGGATGTGAGGCCATGTTTTGCTATAATTTTAGCATTAAAATCTATGGATTTTTAGTCTATACATGTTGCAACATATATAGATCATGATGGATTCCCGATGCAAATGGTTTATCACATATTTTAATATTTTAGTACAAAGGAAATCATCCATTTTCGTATTCACATGATGCGTAGGTTAGAGATCACTAAAATATGTAATATTTACTTTCTATATATTTTTGTAGCATAAACTATAATCAATAGTATGGATCTTCGATTTAAATGATTCATTATTGACTCTAAGTTGAGAAGTAGATATCTTTTTATTTTAAGAGGAGGATTCTTTGTCTTTATATTGACAAAAAGGCAGCATTAGGTCTATTGTTTGTTTTTTCTCTTTCTTCTTTTTTTCCGTCATAGTTGTTAAACTTGATATATTATTATCAAGAGTTTTTTTTGCTAGGGTCTTGATAAAATACTTGACCTCAAGAGTTTAAATAGTTAGTTTACTCAAAAAAGCTTAATCACTTCTATTAGCAAAGAATTACTTCATCAACAAGGTATGCGCTACAATTAAGATATTTGGTATAATTATAAATTACTTCAAGTGTCACCTTGAATCATTTTGTATCTCCGGACTCCAATCACTTATCTCTCTCAAAATCTAATCCAAATTGATTCTCTTCTTGCATATCAATTGAAGTACCAGCACAAAAAAATAGCTAAAATAGTAGTAACCATAAAAGCAAAATGTTTGTCAAAAAACTTTTGTGAAGCAGTGTAAACAAAAAACAAAGCAATGAAAAAATAATTTATGAAGCACGAAGTTTCATAAGCAGATGCACTATGGGTGTGTAACGATCCACCGTTCGATTACCGAGACAGGAGAAACGGACGGCGTCCGTCATCCGCTCGCATAGGAACTTATGGAAGATAGCGTCCTCTCCCTTTGGTCGCTTAACCGTTATATGCCACTGCTCGAATCGCACCATGTTCCCCTCAACGGCGGAGGAGCGATCTTGCCATGTTCCTTCTCTTTCCTTCGCGCTAGGGTTAGGTTTTTTTATTTTTCGTTCCGTCTTCTTGGAGGATTTCGATCGGCGCAGAAGGGTGACAGGGAGTAGAGGATGCCGCAGCGGCACTCGAAGAACAACAACGACCTCGCGTTCTTCACGTACGACGAGAAGCGGAAGCTCGGGTATCGGACGTAGCGAAAACGCCTCGGGAAGGACTCGATCGCCCTTTGGCACCCCAAGCCCTTCATCGACCTCCTCTGCTGCCAGAAGGGCCACGTCTTCTGCAAGGAATGCATCCTCGAGGGCCTCCTCGCCCAGAAGAAGGACATCAAGAGGTGCCCTAACTCTTCCTTGTCTTCTTCTCTCTGATTCTTGCTGTTCTGATCCCGATTGCTGCCTTTTTTGATCCTTTTTTGTTGATCCGTTTTGCCCTTTTCCCATAGTTGGAGATTCTAGGGTCACGATCGAATCTTTTGAAAGTTTTGCTGTAGGGTTGTACGTGCACCTGCACAGCAGGTGCAAAATACTAGCGTCTCCATCAAATGAACTTTTGCGAAAGATGATCGAAATTAGTTGTTCTGATAAACATGGCATGCTCACCCGTAAAACTTATTTGATTCCTTTTAGGGTTAGGCCGACATTGTTGGTCTGTGCCTCTCTTCATCGTAGATGCTGGAGGAAGCAGCTATACAAGCTCCCGTTCAATGGTGATAAGCTACGAGCACACTCTTCACTGTTGCCCAGTCTCGTGCGTGTCCCTGCACTTTATACTAGCTCGCTTCCACCATCTCGAGTAAAATAGGGAGAGGCAACGACGGATCATACTAGAAACGACGGGGGAAATCTATTCTACTATGTATAGTGGAAACTCCTGAAGTTGACTATATGAAGTTAGACTGCAAAAATGAAACCTCTAGAATCCTAGAAAACACTTCCAGGAGAAAGGGGAGTAAAAAACTTGGGAGCCAAATGTCATTATGCAAAATCCTGCCCCACGAACCCTTTTTCTAATTAATACACATGCAGAATACTAGTACAGTTAAAATAGCCCTTTACCGGTCACCGAAATAGGCAATGACTCTGATGATATGATTAATTTACCAGAAATCCACCTTGTGCTATGCTTGTTACAAGTGGCTGGTCTGTGCATAACAAGTATTTTCAGTAACAGGAAGCAAAATAACTGGCAAAATAGAAATGCCGCCCAGAAGAGCGCCATCAAAAATGATACTACTATAATGATCAGAATACTTTATACAAATTATCTCAAGGCCTATTTAAAGAGGTGATACTTGCACTATGGACAGTAAGACCAGTATGAATGGCTGGTGATGCTACCTACAGCTGCATGCATTGTATTTACACTTCTATCTTACTCTACAAATAATCACCGAAAGTGTTTTGTATCAAAAATGATATGGGTTTCATCTACTATTCACAATCTTCTGTTTTCTCTATGCGCATGTTTGCCACCTTGATGCCCCGTTGTTCATTCTTCACAGTGTAAAAGAACCCCAAACTGAGGAAGAGAACCAAGATGAAGGTGCTTCAAAATGAGATGGCAGAAGCAGCTAATTTCATTGTTTTCGAGAAAGAAAGAACTCATAATCAGGCTGCCTATTAGGGGTCCTGATCTGATCTTTGTGAACATGTCCTCTTGCAAAGAGAGCAGAAGTTTCCTCCAGAGCTCTTAATCTTTCTTTGAGTATTTCAGAAATCTCAAAAGAAGTGCCATCTATCAAAACAGATCCAGCTGACTTCTTAGGACGGAACCAGCACTCACCCTACAAAATGTGAATGTAAAGAGATGACTTGAAAAAAAAAAAAAAAATTACATCAGAAATTACATGCATATACTGTAATATTGTTGTAGTCTATGAAGTTTTCTGCATCATTTTTATTCATCATAATCAGAAAACCGACAAGTTGTATACCATCGACAAAAGGTCAGGTCTATGAATCATGACATACTCCATCAAAGTCAAAGAAGGTTCCATGACCAGATCTTATCCTGATGCCGGCTTGCTAAACTAATGCAGCAATTTAGGCTATGAAAACATTGGGAGAGAGAGGGAGAGAGGCTTGCCATGATACTTAAAAGGGACAGAATGCCACCTTTTTCAGTTGTGCAGTTTAAGGCTGTGAACCCAAGGAGCATATTATAATACTAATCCATGAATGCAAGAATGTGATTTCAGACCCACAAGGTGAGAGGAAAACATGGACATGTGCACATTCTTTTCAGTCATGAGCTATATATCAAACCCTGTCACGGTGAATGGTCAATACTGTACATACCACAACATAGAACCCTTATAACAGCAATAAACATTGCTCACCAACATAGTCTGTGTTCAGAACAATCCTAACACATTTTATCTAGTAGAAACAATCCATAAACATAACTAACCTTATCCCAGTATTTGGAGTTAGCGTTTTATCTAAAAGACACCATAACCATAATCATGAAGCCTCCCCAAAATTTGTGGTTGGCTTTTATATGGCAGAATGTGGATCCTGAGTGAAATTTATAAATCATTCAAAGTCCAATTTTATGCTCTAAATCCAGAATCATCAAAATAATAAGACTAGTTCTGCTAAAGCAGGCAGGATACAAGTATCACTCATACCAGCATGTATGATATAGAATCTCGTGTTTGAAGAATTTCACCAAGTGCAACTTCTACAAACAATTAACCTCTAATGTGATCAAAGCAGTTCTCAGCATAATGAGTTGCAAAATGCAGTATGTCGTATACTAATTATGCATGTTATTACCCATACATGTATGTGCATGCAGACACAACATAGCTGTAGCATAATTCTCGCTTATCATTACGGCTCTATATCTAATATTATAAGTTTTGGCATCGAATTCACAGACCATGAATCAACAATCCTGTGCTAACAATCAACACATAAGAACCACAATACTGTAAATAACCGAGTTTTTAGTAATTATTATATATATATATATATAAGTATGTGTGTGCGCATGCGTGCGTATAAATATATAATCTTTACTAATGCCACTAGTATCACAGCCATTTCAATGGCATATGAACAACAATTTGGCAACTGGTGGATATATGCAGTTCATTTTAGTTTTCATTTTTCACTTTTGATTATTGAATGTATCTTTACACAATTTTACATCTAAATTCACTGGCAACATATGTACCTGCGCATTGTAGCTCTGCATTCCAAGAACAGGAAAGACAACACAAAAGGCAGTATTCTCCAGAGAATCTAATTTGATGCGTCTCAGAACCAAATGGCCTAAAGAATGGTAGGTCAGAAATGATGCACGGAAACTACCTTCTGGAATTCGATATATAGGATACCAAGCAACCGAGAACCTGAAAGATAAGTATACACATTCAATAAGTTCACATGATTCATAATCCTAATACATGTTAAACACTTCAAGCTTTGACCGGTTATAGTGCTGGAATGTATCTTGCGAGCTACTAGCCATAGAACAAGGTGCTTGTTACAAACCAAGAAGCAGGGTGGAGATCTTTCAGATTCATGTTCCCTAGCTTGGAGGGGTCACCAAATACCGAAGGATTGGAAGAACCAATCTCCATGAGCTCCTTCACCCTGAAGTTGACCATAAAATAAATGGTTTAGGATAATTGTCACTTTGCAACAATTAATGGCAACATATTTTTGGTCAGGAATTAATGACAACTTAAAATAAAGTGACAATAAGCACCATGCTTCAATTACAACTAAACAAAGCAGTTCTCACTTTGTATAGAAAGGCTTGCGCTGTTGTGGGGGTTCATGCTCAAAGTATTCGAATGCCACTTCTGAATCATCAGAGGAGGAGGATGCATAAAGAGAATTGCAGGAGTCATCTCTGTCCGTTTTTATTAAGTGAAATGGCTTCATATGCCTCTCTCTTGAACTGAAAAGATCAGAAACCAATGTTTGCTCTGCTAATTCAGGGCATAACTGATTTTGAGACAAGGAAGACAATGAGCATGGTTCAGTTTCTCCCTTCTGTGACACGCCTGAGGTTCTGTTTCCAGGGCTGCTTCCAGTAGAAGAATGCTGGGAGCGGACAAATAGCTGAACTGCTGAGAGATACGGAACAAAATGCGCATGAAATGACACAACATTAGTTTCCAATCCTATGGAGTTTTGAGGCTCTTCTGCTTTTACTTCCAAGCCATAATTTCCAGGTCTCTCATACCATCTCCAAACATCTTGTAATAAAACATCTATATTCTGGAATTTGTTAAAAGAATCTGGAATGGGCTGATCTCTACTGTTATCCTCATGGTACTGCCGAACAGATGAAATAATGACTGGAGAAGCAGAGTAGAGCAATTTTTCAAACTCGGCAATGGGTCTACCTGTTGCCAGCTGAACACGTTCAGAAGCTAACTGAAATCTGTAAGCAGCATCTAGAGCTTGTGTTGTCAACTCTGAACCAATGTATATAGGCGAGTTTTTTGAGTAAGCACCAGATGCATTGTGATCGCTTTTGCCTTCCCACAGGGATCTTCCTTGTCTACCACTAATAAGACCATCATTCATGTCTTTGCTGACATCCGTAACACTAGCTTCATCACAAATAGCAACAATATCTGTTTTCTGATGGAATTTTATTTTCTTGCTGTTACTAGCATCAGTAACTATACTCGATTTGAACATCAAGGGGTCTTGGTCTTTCTTACCAACAGGAATCCACTTCTGTGAACTAACACCGGAAGAGATGCACCCCTTAGAATTATTGTTATAACGAAGTTCAAATTCAAGGCATGCGGGCGACTTATTTTCATTATCCAAAAAAGCCTGATAGCATTCAAATAATGCATCTTCAGATATGGGCACCTCTGTTGCAGCATTTGGTTGGATCTCATGCAAAAGCTTTTGATGACTTGATGTCCTTGTCCATGGTCCATGCAGCTGTCCGTTTGATGAAAAAGCTGGAAAAGAGGGCACAAATTCATGTGCTTCTGAAAAATCAAATTTATGATGATGATTGCCACGGCTGCTTCTTTCCCCAGCTATATTGCTCCTATGAAGGGAAACTGTCCTTGGAATTTCTAAAAGATCTCTGCAGGCGATATTCATCTTGGTCTGAGACTTACAATAATTGGCTTTGCTGACCCAAAATCCCCTTCTGTAAGGGATGGCATTCTCTTGCTTAAAAGGCTGGTTTAGTTTATCTTTCAACTTTTCCCAAGCCATGCTCCCCATTGAGCCATCTCCTGATATGGACACGTTCTGACCACATCCAACATTCAAGCTTTGAGGAAAAGTCCATTTTGGGGACTCAATTAGCACTTGTCCACGAGTTATGCATCTTTCTTGATCACAGATCCCCAATTTTTTTGCTCTTTGCTGAAAACCAGCCCTATCAGTATAAGAAGATTGTGGACAAGGTAACAACCCATCTCCTGCAAAGGAATTGTGCTTTGATAAAGAAGTTCTGCCTGCTGTATCCTTATCCATGCCCATCTGATAGCAATTAGATCTTTTCCTGCCACGAGTCTGTATACTTCCAATATTTTTCCTGGTCTTTTGCCAAATGAAGTAAGCATTCTCCTTCCCGATATGCTTATGGTTATTTATCTGGCTTGGCAACCGAGATGCATAAATCAGAGTGGGAGCTTGCCCCTCATCATGTTCAACACCTTGATTTGTTACAATTGCAGGATTATCACTTACCTTAAAGTACTGGTTGCAGGAGTTGTTCTCCTCAATTCCACCATCTTTGCTGAACTCTTGCACAGCCATCGACATTTTCATGCTGCTGATACAATGTGCCAAATGGTTTACTGACTGAGATCTCATAGGGGGTGATTTGATGTTCCTCTCGTTCCTGATATCACTGAAGTCTGCATTAACTTTATCTTGACTTGTATTTGATCTCTTTGTTCCAAAAGTTGTTGCATCTGACTTATTTTCAGAAGCCTCCATGCTTCTACAGCCAGTATCCTCAGGCAGTATTTGGCTTCCATTGACACCACAGATTTCTTGGTAATGTGCATTGCTGAATGATTTTTCTTCACAGTTGCCTGCATCCTTCAAACATGAATCGACGGTTTCCCAGCCTGTGGCAGATATAACGACAGAACCTGGGAAAGTTGCATCTTTATCTTGCTTCCTTACTAACTCTGTGCTATTGACATTGTCAACTTTACAGAAGTCTGATGTAGAATCCTGCAAAACAACTACCTTGGGGGTTTCCCTATTGCTTCTAGATAAACATTCAATATCATCAGTTTTTGAAACATGTAGTGATCCTTCTGGGTCAGGAGTAGACTCCGAACATCCATTATCACATTTGGAAGTAACTCCATTGTGAA